>NW_026897053.1:0-276349 GCF_033153095.1 Gastrolobium bilobum | reverse complement strand
CCTTTTGAATTAATGTGTGATGCTAGTGATTATGCTGTAGGTGCAGTCTTAGGTCAAAGAAAAGATAAACTCTTGCATGTTATATATTATGCTAGTAAAATTCTAAATGAAGCACAATTAAATTATACTACTACTGAGAAAGAATTACTAGCTGTTATATATGCTTTTGATAAATTTAGAACCTATTTACTAGGATCTAAAGTTATTGTGTATACTGACCATGCTGCCTTGAAATACTTATTGACTAAACAGGATGCTAAGCCGAGACTACTTAGGTGGATGCTTCTACTTCAAGAATTTGAGATAGAAATCAGAGACAAGAAGGGAGTAGAAAACCGGGTAGCTAATCATCTCTCTAGACTTCAAGAGAAAGAACTTCAAGATAGTTCAGAATTGATAATCCGATATGAGTTTCCAGATGAGCAAGTTCTCTCAGTCAGCACACTACCATGGTTTATGAATGAGCAAGCTCTTGCAGTAGACACCGCACCATGGTTTGCAGACTTTGCAAATTTCAAAGCAGCTGGGACGATTCCTAAAGATTTTTCATGGCAACAACGGAAAAAGTTTCTCCGCGATGTGAAAAAGATACTTGTGGGATGAACCATTCCTATTCTACACATGTTCTGATGGAGTCATTAGAAGATGCATCCTTGAAGAAGAGATGAAATATGTTCTATGGCACTGTCACGGTTCAGACTACGGAGGCCACTTCGCGGGAGAAAGGACGGCTGCAAAAGTTCTTATGAGTGGATTCTATTGGCCCACTTTATATAAAGATGCCAGAAAATTCGTAGAATCTTGTGATCGTTGCCAAAGAACGGGGAATATATCAAAAAGACATGAAATGCCACTGAACAACATCATGGAAGTTGAAATCTTCGACGTTTGGAGCATTGACTTCATGGGGCCCTTCCCCACTTCATACGGGAATAAATATATATTGGTGGCGGTGGATTACGTCTCTAAATGGGTGGAAGCAGCTGCGTTGCCTACCAATGATTCTAGAGTCGTGATCAACTTCATCAAGAAAAACATTTTCGTGAGGTATGGAGTACCAAGAGCAATGATTAGCGACAGAGGCAAACATTTCTGCAACAGACAAGTTGAATATGTGCTTGCAAAATACAGCGTCAGACACCGCATTGCCACACCATATCATCCACAAACCAGTGGGCAAGTGGAGATATCAAACCGGGAACTGAAACGTATCCTTGAGAAAACAGTGGGAAGCTCCCGGAAAGACTGGGCTCGCAAGCTAGATGATGCACTATGGGCATACCGGACTGCGTTCAAGACACCAATAGGAATGTCACCGTTTCAAATGTTGTTCGGGAAGGCTTGTCACTTACCGGTGGAGATGGAACACAAGGCTTTGTGGGCTGTCAAGTTCTTAAATTTTGACACAAAAGCGGCAAGCGAAAAGAGACTGTTACAACTGGATGAGTTAGACGAATTCAGATTGTCCGCTTATGAAAGTGCAAGCCTCTACAAAGAGAAAACCAAGAAGTGGCATGACAGGAAAATATTGGGCAGAGACTTCAAGGCTGGACAACAAGTTTTGCTGTACAATTCCCGATTGAGACTGTTTCCGGGAAAGCTCAAGTCTAGATGGTCAGGACCGTTTTTAGTGAAAGAAATCTGTCCATACGGTACAGTGGAAATTAGTCCACTTGATTCTGACCGAAGCTTCAAGGTGAATGGACAGCGATTGAAACCATACCTCGGAGGAGAAATTGACAGAGGAACGGCTACCGTTGCTCTTGCAGAAACGTAAAGGAGGTACGTCAAGCTCGTGACGTAAAACAAGCGCTTATGGGAGGCAACCCAGTATTTAAGCTTTCAGTATTTTAAATTCAGAATTTTAATTTCTAGTTTAGATTCAATTTAAGCTTTTAGTTTTAGGTAATCAAATTTAGTGCTTAATCATAGAAAAATAAATAAAAACATTGAGGTGGATGATCAATTTTTATTGAGAGGAATTTTCAGGTATATATGTGGGAATGAAGCATACACAAGTACGCAAGTCTTATTTAATTATATGTTGTGTATGATATCTGCATAAGGGTGCAGTTGAGGTAAGGAATAGATAGAGGAAAGAAGAAAAATATTCTAAGTATAGAGGGCTTAAGCCCTCCCTCTAAAGGAGGCTTAAGCCCCAAAAATGGTAAATTCCTCTCGGCCTTAGCGCGCTTAAGCGCGAGATAAGGAGGCTTAAGCGCACTCCTCGAGCCTAAAAATTCCAATCCCAGGGCACGCTTAAGCCCCCAAGAGGAAGCTTAAGCGCGCTAAACAATGAAAAGAGGCCATTTGGTTCTGCCTCTCCGCGCTTAAGCGCAGGAGAGGAGGCTTAAGCGCGCTCCACGATTAGAAAGAACCCCATTCATAGCTCGCCTAATTGAAGAAAAGAGGCCATTTGGTTCTGCCTCTCCACGCTTAAGCGCAGGAGAGGAGGCTTAAGCGCGCTCCTCGAGCCTAAAAATCCAATCCCAGGGCGCGCTTAAGCCCTCAAATGGAGGCTTAAGCGCGCTAATTGAAGAAAAACACCATTTGGTTCTGCCTCTCCGCGCTTAAGCGCGAGATAAGGAGGCTTAAGCGCGCAACCCAGAGAAAAGAGGCCAATCACTTCTACCTCTCCGCGCTTAAGCGGGAAATAGGAGCGTTTTAGCGCGGCCCAATCCACCTAAAGCCTAACTCGGGGAAGGCGCTTAAGCGCCCACAACCGCGCTTAAGCGCGCCTCAGCAAATCAGATTTTTAAATAAACCCCAAATTTTCCCCTTCACACTTACACTCCCACACCCATACCCCCATTTTCTTCAAGAACGCTGATAACCTCCCCCTCACACTTACAACCTCATCACCGGACCACCACGGTCTCCGGTCAATACCATCATCATCACTCCGATCACCACCGTACCACAAGTCTGGAAAACACTCATCACACTCCTCTCTCTCTCAAAACATCCCAACCCGAATTCTCCTCAACCGTGACACTCATCACACTCCCCTCTCCCTTCGGTCGTTATCAAGAATCTCCACCAGAGGTCTCATTCATTTCTCCTAATTCTTTCCTCATCTGCATTTGAAGCTCCCAAGGAAATGGCTCATAAAGATAAGACTTTGGGAAAAAGGGTCCGAAAGACCAAAGCCCCTGGAGGTGCATCTAGCTCCTCCACCCCCCCTCCGGATTTTGACTCACATAGGTTCACAACAGCTGAGCATGAAGAGAGATACAAAATTGTGGCAGCCAAACCTATCATTCGGGAGAGGAAAATGGTGCTGAATGATGGAGAGCACCCAGATTTCTACAACAACTTAATTCGCAGGAGGTGGAACTCTTACGCAATATCACTCACAGATAGCTCCGGCACAATTTGCAAGGAGTTTTACGCAAATGCCTACAATTTTGAGAAAGGGGCAAGACGGATATACAAGAGTTATGTCAGGGGCAAGAGCATATTCTATGATGCAGATGCATTACAGGAACATTTGAAGACAGCCCATCATCATAAAACAGCACTGTGTGATTACAGAAGACTACTAAGTCGGCTTGAGTATGAGCCTGTCAGAGGCAATGATCATGATACCTGGAATCCAGTGGAAGAGGCAAGACCTATTCTGCAAACCATTGCACTTCCCGAGCAAAATTGGGAGCTAACTGCAGATAGCCGCCGTCCCAAGCTGTTAAAGATAAGACAGCTGAATGCAGTAGCTAAGATATGGTTCCAGTTTATCATCAACAACATCCTCCCTACCACTCATACTTCTGAAGTTCAGGTCAGCAAAGCAGCTCTCATTTACACCATTATGACTGGTGGTACAGTGGACCTACCTTGGCTATTGGCAGATGGTATTTATGATTTTGCTCATCATAAATCTCAGAAAGCTGCTCTTGCACACAGCTCCCTTATTCAGACCTTGTGCCAAAAAGCGGGAGTAGAGATACCCACCGAACACAAGCCGGTGGAAGTGTGCCCCCCCCTATTCATGCTGCTTTCATTAACTACACCATGGGTATCCCTCCAGCACCCCCAGCACAGCATGTTCAGCAGGGAAGACAGCCAGATCTCCCTGCTATATGGGAAGCGGTGCAATCACTGCAACGCCAGCAGGGATCTATGCAGAGGAGAGCTCGGTACTCTCAGAGCAGGCAGATGGCCTTTCAGGATTATATGAGTGCACAGATAGTGGAGTTATTCCGCCAGAGAGAGATTCCGGCATTACCCTTCGAGTATCCAGCATATGTTGGATCTGATGAGGAGGCCCCAGGCACGACCACTGCTGCTGACACTGAGACGGCTGCTGCTGAGAGTGATGCAGTCCACATAGATGATGCCACTGCTGCTGAGGCCACAGTTAGAGATGACCAGGAGGATGCAGGAGATGAGGACACACCCACCACTGATATGGAGGAGGACTGATCCTCATATCAGTTTATCTGTTTCAGACTTTTATTTTTTTTTTGTTTCATTTTTAGTTTGTTGTTTTTACTGTTAGTCTAGCGTATGTTGACATGGGATGTATATTGAGACTGATCCTGACATGATTGATTTTTTTTTGGATATATGACATGCTGACGTAGTTTCTTTATCTGTCACATGCGTGCAGAGTACAATATCATTTTTTTTTTTCTGATATCTTGCTTAAGATTCTTTTTAGATTTAAATTTATTGCTGAGGACAGCAAGATTTAAATCTAGGAATGGGTACCCACGCAATTTATCAGACCATAAACTTCACATGGTCGGAAGGAGAAACTCATGATTACACGGAGTACACAGAAATATCCAAATTACAAATGCAGTTTTTCAGGGGAGTTTCTCAATATTATTTTCATATTATGTGATTTTAAATATATTATTTTGATTAAGTATTAGTTTATATTGAGTTTTCATATATAATAGTTTACTTTAATATTTGAAGTTTTAGATTAGTTTTAAGACCCATTCCATCTTAGTCAATAAATAATTAGTGGATCTTAAGAGATTTTCCATTGTGCTTGATATAGATGCATAATGAATAATTACATGAAATTGGTTGATAGTTGATATCAAGAGTATAATGATGTAAATAAATTTTATTTTCGTACATAAATGAGCGTCAGTCAAGCATGCTTCATAGTTCACTGGAATAAGAGAAGAATAACTAGAGTAATCAAAGAGGGAGTGGAAAATAAGTCTCACATCCTTAGTCGTAAGCTTTTGAGCCTAAACAGAATTTTTTTTGTGGTGTGAACTTTACTGTTGAATCACTTTAGAACTTGTTTGTTTCTCTTTGAAATGGTCTGTAGTATACAATTGTTGAAATGATAGAGGCAGTTCTTTTTAAAAGCTAGATAGCCAAATAGCCACCCTGAAGGTTTATTCTTAGATTAAGCCCTTTCAAGCCAAGGCATGTTTGTTCATTGACAGTACATTATGAATAGCCATTCCATACGCATCCTCACCTGAACTGATTAATTTTCAAAATTAAATGAGGAACTGGATAGGATTGAAACAAAAAGAGAAAATCAAACTCTAAGTGTATGGGAGAAAAAAGTGAAAAGAGGGAAATTGCCACAAGGTGGTGGAAAAAGGAAATGAAAAGAAAAAGGTTGAACTGTTTATCTGTACAAAAGCAGAAAAAGAAAAACAAAAGGAAGAAGGAAAAGAAATAAAAGACTCATATTATATGAATAAGTGGAAGAAGAAAAGAGGAGGAAAATAAGAGAAATCTGTTTACTATATGTTGAACAGTTAAACTAGTTCCTCTTTGAAGTTGAATTTTGATCAGTTATCTTAAGCCACTTACCCAGATGATTCCTTTCCTTTTACCTAAGCCACGTTACAACCTTAACAAAGACCTCTTGATTGACTTTGTATACTAGTAAGACTGTGGAGAGTGAGAATATAAACAAGCTTATGGTAGTGTTAATTTAGTAAAGTAAGAGTGAAACACATACCCTTAAACACTGAGTGTGAATGAATAAATAAAAAAATCCAGTGAGAGAGTGTTGTGGAAATTAAATTGTACTACTCTTTCTTTTGAGAACGCATGTTATGATTTTATGACTGGTGAATTATGACTGTTTGCTTGAAATTGATGTGTCATTGATTTTTAATAAGTCTGAATACTTTGATATCTCATTATTGACCAGTTTTCTGCCTGTTATTCATCAAGCATGACTAGCCGTCTCCAAACTTTCCCATAGTTTTATTCTAATTAATTGCTGAGGACAGCAATGTTCAAATCTGGGAATTGTTTGATAAACCTTTAGTTTATCTTGTTTAATGGACTAAAATAATATGAATTATCTAGTTGAACAAGTCAAAAATTAGGGTTTTAAAATGATAATCATGAACATTATCTGATTGTTGGAACTAATTAATATATTTGTTATTTTTAAAGGGATTTGATAACAAATGATTCAAATATGAAGATTTAGATAAAGAGAGATCAAATCAGAAAAGAAGATGAATCAAGGTGAAAACAATAAGATTGAAGATCTTATCAAGTTGTTAGAAGTGGGAGCTTAAGCCCCCATTCAGAAGCATAAGCTCCCTAAAAACGCAAATAGCTACTGCCTCTAGGCGCTTAAGCCCCCAACTCAGGGCTTAAGCGCGCCACAAGAAGAAAATGTTGTCGCCAGGAGCGCGCTTAAGCGCCCTCCAGAGCGCTTCAGCGCGCAACGCGAGTCAGAATTCATTGTCCTAGGGCGCTTAAGCGCGCTACAACAGGCTTAAGCGCCCAGACAGATCCAACTTAGGCCCATTCGAGTTTTCTACTAGGATACGAACTCTTGGCCAATAAAAAGGCCATTGGGGACCAGAAATACACAACTTTTACATTGCTAAACAACTCTTGGGTGCTTGGAGGCTGAAGGAACGCGGAGGAACATCAGATTCATGTTCGTGAGCGGCAGAGACGGATCAACGTCAAGTGTTCACTGGAGATATTGAAGATCCACCAATTATCTATGGAGTTTGGGGGAGCTTTTCTATTTTCTTTTGTTCTTGATTTTGCTATGTCCGGCTAGTTCTTTAAGTAGTTAGGGTTACATGGATTTTAGTCGATTTATTATGCTTTGAACAATTCGTACGTTAATTCTCCTTTTTATCATGAATGAAGTTATCTGTTTTTAATGCTTTATATAGGCTTGAATCTTATATAATGATCATTGGTAAATGCATGACAATAGGGATGTTGGTGTGTGATCCATATCTGATAACTTCATCGTAAACGCTATGATTCTAGGGATAGACATAAAATTTGCATAACCTTAAGATTCTTGAACTTAATGCTTGCATTCTTGGGGAATAACCGGGGAACTAGGGTTCTTCCAAGTTTGTAAAGACTTTAGGGTAACAAGGGATTGAGCTCTAATAACACGCGAAAGAATTGGTTAGATTGATATTAAGGACGGTTAACGTAAAGAAGGACTTCGAATCATAATAAGGAGATTAAAGGAAATCGAACCCCTAACTACGTTTTTATTTTATTAGTTCAATCAAATTTTTACCTTCTTGTTTTTAATTCTTGCGAGTAGTTAGCTTTAATATTTAATAACTTCAATTTTGCAATCCAAATCCTGTTTCCGAATACAACTTTGATTGTCCAACTTAAGTTGCGATAGTGAATTGGTGCTTGAACCGTAATCCTCGTGGGAACGATCTCTTACTTAATCATATATTACTTGTACGATCGGTGCACTTGCCGTGAGTATCAACAATAGGATAAAATGAGACAATAGGATAAGCTAATCATATCCTATTGACCTACCAAACAAGAGATAAAAGTAAGATATGATAAGTTATCCTATCCTATCTTCTTTATAAGGTGCTCCAACTTCCACTAAAACATGGAAACTCGTGTACTATTCTCGAGACAGAAATTTTGTTTACCAAGTAATATCTACTTAAATCAATTAGTGATTCACTTCGGGGAATTGTTGAGAGCACATATCCAGATTTTAATAACGAATGTGGGATGAATAATATATCAGAGAAATAGAAATGCTCATCTTTAAATGCTATATTGATGAGATCAACGATTACACTTTTGATATATTTGAAGGTCCAATAAAATAATACAGAAACTCAGATGAGATTGCTAGTGTAATTGAGAACATACTTGAATAAGATCTCATATATCCAATAGAATTCTTGAATTCCTTAATGATTTCCAAGCCTTTACTTCCCACTAAAGAAGGAATGCCAATATGCTGATTAGAAACATTAATCTTGCATTACGAATAATAGACTGGATTAGTGTTGCATTAAGATTTGCAATCACATATACAAGTATTCCCTTGTGAATGTAAGATTAATGAATTGGTTCAGTTAAGTACGACTCTATAACATTACCTGAATATGTTATTCATTTAACTTCTTTCACAACATTACTTTTTTGACTGATTCTCCTCCTTCCTGCACCTCTCTTTGAATGAATCTACCATAAAGCACTAAATAAAGCTAAAAAGAACTTCCTCAGCAACAGTTACATGCAAATCAAACAGATGATGACTTGACTTAAAACCCAAACGATACAGCTTCTGAGACAAAGTTACCAAAACAAAGAGGAAAATGGTGCAAAGGAAACTCTTTATAATGGTCATCAGAATATCTCTTCTGTTCTTCTTAAATTTGTGGGAAAGAACCTAAACATGAGTATTAGTATTCTAGTAAGTTACAGTTCACATTTAAAGAATTGAAGTGCTGCTCCTCTCATTGTTATTTGAAGATACATGATATTCACCCAAGAAAATGATACAGCAAAAGGAAAAGATAAAGATACAACTTAAATCAGGCAGCACCAGCCTCAGTTGGTGTTGTACAAGGAGCCAGTGTGTTTGGAGGCAGGGTGATACCACCCCCTCTAACAGAAATACTGGTGAACTTGACAGAGCTTGCCCTACTCACAAGATTTGAGTCAATAAACACAACAATCACTGTGATATCATCGTGGAAATGCCTGCGAACCCCGCGGTCGATTTTCTTTAGGTCTGAATATCTCATTTCTCTCTTCTTTGCCGCTTCTTGAAGTGCAGCTTTCACCAGCCTCCTTGCACTTCCCTGAAATAAGTATAGAAGATAAACCATATATCCACTTTGTATTGTGCTTACTGCATGAGATGCTTCAGCAACTTATAACATATAATCCCAAAGAAAAGGCTTTAAGTTGTTTCCATGATGTCATACATAAATCTAGATAATATTTAATATGCCATGTTATAAAGCAGTTTAAGCATAAGTATATGCAATGGGATTATTTGATTCAGCCATCATTCGTATATCAAAGATTATCTATCACATTTTCTGTAGCTTCAAGGCCAATTTGCACAAAACATTTCATATCAGCAAATAGTTTTCAAAGTTAAGAGCAGATTATTTATTTTGCAAGAGTTATTCAAGTCAAGGGAAAGCTTTATGCTCCACTTCCACAACTGTGTAGGACAATTATATCCGACAACATTTTCGGTTGAATTTAAAGAATAAGATTCTGTTACATGCAGCACATCCAAAAAAAAGTAAAATAACCCCGCCACTGACACACAAAAATAAAAAATAAAAATCTGCACATAAGCACATTCAAGCTATGACAGTATGACACATACATGCAATAAACTATGTTCAAAAGATTAAGTTAGAGATCTGAGAAAAGCGGTATTACAATCACATTCAACAGTACGGCGAATTCACTTGAACATAAAGTACCCAGGACAAACAGGTAGAACAAAAAATCTACATCGATTTCTTTCAGTCTAAAATAGCCATAATTTTTCCATTTTAATCTCACAGAAAATGGTATAACAATATCTAGCATGGTAGTATTTAAATATATATATCTTACACTGTGGGGATTGTTTTGAACTATATCAACTGCTTCTTGATTGCTAAGGTGCTCCCAGAGACCATCAGATGCAAATATAATAAACTGATCATGTGGCTGCAACTGGTGCACTGATATTGATGGTTCTGAGCTCAATATTGGCCTCTTGAAAGGCTCGCGAAGTCGAAACTTTGCATATAGAGGTTCTCTATTGAACTCCGCCTTTTTAAGATATACATCACCAATAGATCTAGAAACCTGTAAGTTAAAAATGTTTTAGAACTAATGTAACGCAATATAAGAAGGGATGGGGGAAAACACTCCAAGGCAAGCTATGCTGATGCTTTTTGGATACCAACCATAATTACCTCTTTGAGGTGAGTAGGCTCTCCCGGATATCCCCACAAGCTTCGGCTCTTTGAGCCGGCTATGAGACTAGTCCCGAGTACGGGGCAGATCAAGGATTTAAAGTTTTATGCTGATGCTGATAACACAAGAAATGACGACTAAAACTGCTTTTTCATAAAGAGAAAAAATTGCATGATACTAAGTTAAGGGAAATTTCAGTATAATTGCAACTTGTAAGAAATAATTAACCCCATTTAACGCAATGCCTAGAGATACCAAACAAATTAAGGGCGAATTCAGTCATGATACTAAGAAGGCTTAATTTTCTATTCTATGCAAATTATAGTTTTCTGGTAATACAAAATTATAACGCATGCCATTAATTATTATAATATTAATGCTATCAAGTTGAATTGCATAAAAAATCCAAATGAAGTTGAGAGAAATGACCAGGACCTACTTCCATAAATAAATTTGACACCATGATTTTTCTGTCCTTTTACTTTCTCACGTTCCACCCCCACCCTGCACCCCACTCCCCACCCTTTACCCAACTCCCCACCCTTTTTCCTTCGGCATAGTTCCTGTATTCTTAAGTCATTCTTCATATCCAGAAAACTTAATGTAATATTGCATCCTTAAAACTGAAAATTTGCCTCCAACACTGAAATGTTCAAATTTAAAATGTTCAAACTTAATCTGTCATGATGTGTATCTATATGCGCTAGTGTAGATAAAAAAAGCCTCTAGCATCAAGAAACTAATTTTATTTAGCAATGAATTTATAATTGACTTACTTGAATAATGCCCTTCACACGCCATACATTATGCTTCAAAACAACAATGTGTGAGTCATCAGGGTGTAAAGATTGCAGCTCATGTCTTACAGACTCTATTGCTGCATTATGCTCTGCGGACAATTGCATGGCTAAAACCTCCCCAGTTGCCTTGACTGCTCTTCCCAAAACAGCCCGGGAATCACCAAGATTTGCGATATAAAGGGTTCCATTACAAATAACACCGACAAGACAGCATGACCCAACAGCTGCAATTTGTGGTTTCATTGACCACTGTTTGGCAACAAGTGACATAAATCCCTCTTCTGTTGCTTGGATTGACTTGCGAATTACATCCACTGACATTGATTGTTGCTCTGCAGTAAACCCTGAAATTTAATAAGCATGAATTCTTTTGATTGACAATCATATGGAGAAAAACAATTCAAAACATAGTTAAATCCTTAAATAATAGACATGCAACAAATAGGTATTGAAAATTATAATTTCTGTAGTTTCAAATCAGCTTATATCTTAAACTTTTTTATGCTATAATTAATGCATAGCTGATATAATGATAGGGGAAAAAAAGTGCTAGCACCATATCATGAAGCAAAAGAATGAAACTTTACTAAGTCACTTGTCGTGCTCTAACAAATTTATTCGGGTAGGAACAAAAATAAAAGAAAGAATGAAAAAAGTCCCTTTTAGACATCTATTTAATTTCACAAGGCAAATTTTTTTTTGCCTTTTTTACATCAAAACAGGCAGCAGAATACAAACACTTCTATTCTCTAATCTTTCTAGCTCAACAAGGTTTCCCTAGGATAAATTTTTACACCATAGCTCCCTGTATGTTTTTTGTCCAACATAAAAGGAAATTTATTCGGGTAGGAACAAAAATAAAAGAGAGAATGAAAAAAAATCCCTTTTAGACATCTATTTAATTTCACAAGGCAAATGTTTTTTGCCTTTTTTCCATCAAAACAATCAGCAGAATACAAACACTTCTATTCTCTAATCTTTCTAGCTCAACAAGGTTTCCCTAGGATAAATTTTTACACCATAGCTCCCTGTATGTTTTTTGTCCAACATAAAAAGAAATATTAACCACACGAAATGCTTAGAATCGGAAGGCAGAGGAAAATACAACAAAATCAACAAGTACAATTTATGCTAACAAAGAAAAAAAGCTTAAAGAATTCACTTATCTTGATGTCACTTACTCTTGAGATGGTGAATTAGGTGGTCATTGATAAACCGTGATGTCTCAGGCCCTCCATGCCCATCATAGACACCAACAAAGGTACCATAAGGGCCCGATTCACTGGAGCTCAAACTGCCTGATTCAATATGACTCTGATCCTCCAACAAGTTGTTGGCTTGGACCACAGCCATTGAAAACTCACCATTCAAGTGCTGCCCCGAGTCTTTGTACCACAAGAGCCCGTCCTGTTTACCTCCAGCATCTGAACCGCTGCGCGCATATCGATCCGAACTTGGCCGAAAGCAGGCCGTCAAATAATTCATCAACTCCGATAACATCCCTCATCTCACCACACAACCTTCAGAAATTTCCACATCTATTAACCACCCAAGAACAACTTCACCTCAAGAATTTTAAGTCACAGATACATAGGTTTAGTCCTGCACTACACCAGTCACCACAATGATGAAGATGATGAATCCACTACAAACTACTACTGATAAAATCAAATTAAGGCTTAATTTAAAGTAAAACAAACCACCTGTAACAGTTTTCTAAGGTATGAATTGTATCCAGAAACACAAATAAGCTTCTCCAATCGAAACTCTTGCTTTAGTTGCTTTTTCAAATCACAACAAAAACTAAGACCAAGTACAGCCCGTAACTATGAAAAACTCAAGAGGAAGAGGTAAAATTTATACTCTTTTTCTTCTTGTTTTTCAAAACAAGGTCAAACCAACTTTTCCTCAGTCAAGCTTTTGGTCAGCTTATAGAAATTTCACATTCAAATTGGAAAATGAAACCCCAACTCAAATTAATCTCCATAAAAGCCAATAATGGCAACAAGTTAGCTTTTTCATCAAGTATACCTATATATGTTGTACATAAAAAACAACATAACAATTAAAAAAAATAAAAAAAATAGAAAAGAGATCTCACCCAACAATTGGACTATTAATTGGAAGCTATGTTGGATGACGCCCCAGTTGAAGAAAATAATGATCTTGAAACAAGAGGGAAGTTAAAAGTATGTGAAACAACTAGATCTGTGGATCCATCAAATCAACATGAAAGAACACAAGTGGGTTTGTTCTTCTATTCTTCTTTTCTGTTTTTTTTTTCCCCTTCACTTTCTATGTAGCAAGCCAGTTGTAGTACTATTATTATCTACATACATAGATGATGAAAAAAAATTGTTGAAAGAAGAGGTACATGGAAGAATTAAAAAATAAAGACTTGATTTTTTATTTTTATTTTTTTGGTTAAATATTAGGCCAACTGAAAACCCTTTCCTTTTCCATTCTTCTCAGTTCAGCAGACAAGCCCCATAAAAGCCCAACAATGGAGAGCTCAAAGACAGCAAAGCAGAGGTCCACACACACCACAATGCTAGAGAGAGAAAGTAGAGTTAGATAGAGACAGAGAGAGAGAAAGTCAATGAAGATTGAAGCATGTAACATGGGCAATGATAGAGTTGTTTAGGCTAATGTTATGGGCATTCACTTAAAATTGGTTCACATTATGACACGTGGAATTTGTGGTGTTTTTACAGCATGTGACTATGCTCTATGTTGTCTTTTTCTGATACACGTGTCCCCTTCTCACGTTGATGACACGAAAGAGTTATTTTGTTACGAGGTTAACGTAGCAGGTTACGAGTTCCTCCCTCGCTTATCCTGTAAGAATGTAATTTTGGAATAAATCTTTGCTGCTATTGTGCATCCAAATTCAGTGCATCTCATCAATAGGAACATTACACATCAGAGGTGAGAGAAAAAATTTGACAGAAAAAAAAACTTTGACTAACATGTAATATTTTTATTAGTAAGATGTACTGAATCTTTGGTGCAACAGTAGTACTAAAGATTTATTCGTAATTTTGACCCAGCCCACAAAATTAGGTTTGAAATTGATTTTTAGAATTGCAATTGAGAATTTTAATTTTGAGTCTAATGTTACAAAATTGAAACCAATTATTTTGAGGAAAATCTGTCGAGCGATAATGAAAGTATAATTTTCATGTAATTTATGAAAAAAAATACAATATTCGAATATTAACATTATTTCTGTATTTTAGAATACAATGTTCAAATATCACGGCATGGTTTATTTTTTAATATAAGTCCGTGATTTTTTTTATTTTTTTCTTTTTTCGCAAACTAATGACGCGATATTAGAATATATAAAGTTTATATTAAGGTAAAAGCATTTGTATTTCGCTCTTCAAAATTTGAATATTATATGTCACTTTTTTTAGCCATGTCAAATTGAAATAGATAGATGAAGTAAATTATCGTAGATTTGTATTTTTTAAAGACTAAATTCAAGTAATAATAATAATAATAATAATAAACGAAAACGTTTTTCTTTTTCTTTTTTTTTGTAATACTACGAAAACGTATTTCTAATTTCATTTAGTATGGGTTACTACTGTCCCAGTCCCCACCACTACCCAAGGGTTATTTAACTTTATTTGGTGATGGAATTGCTGATTTTTTTTGGTAAACATGGAATTGCTGATTTTGATCCAAGTTCAGTGTTACATTCTTTTTCAATTATGTTGATAAATTGTTAAATGAGATTTACGTTTTACGTGAATATAATTAAGGGTTTTAATTTTTTCGTGCAGTAGAAATAAAATTCTTATATTATAAATATATTTTACGTGAGATCGATATCTATTAAAAAAATAAAATAAAAATATATATTATACAAAAATTGAAAGATTACTATTAAAATAAAATAATTTTCATGAAAAAATACTTTTCCTATAATTAAAACTCCCTTTTTGATATGATAACGTATAGTAGTGATTATAAAACAAACTTGAATAAAAAAGCAAAGTTGTGTGATCGCTGTCCAATTTAAGTGGACCATTTTGTTCATGGGTCAAATGACTCTCCCGTGTCAGGTCAGGATAGTCAATCTCTTATGTCAAGAGATAGAAAAATAAAAAAAATCTTTATCCTTTTAAATGACATAATTTATATTCTTTTACTCTCACAAAGAAGTGAGACTCACATCTTTATTTTTTTTGTAAACTTTCTCTCCTCCTTTATCTATCTCTTTCTCTTTCTTAAAATGACACAACTTTATATCCTTTAAAATGATACACACTTTTCTCTATAAAAATAGATAGGTTTTACATGTATAAAAAAAGGTTTTATAAGAGTTATGTTGTAGAAAAAGTAATTGTGTAATGTTATAGAGATTCATTTTGCGTGCTGTAGTTTTTTTTTGTTTCGAAAAGTGTGGGTCTCACAAAAATATTATGTGTGTAGAAAACTTTGTTGTGTCATGTTAAATAATAAATGAAAACCCTAAAAAAGAGTAAAATGCAAATTTCGATGTATAATCTAAAAGCTCCCCTCGGGATCACGAGAACTTTTTCGGTACGATTGTAGTATCAAAATTATTTTCCAAATTAATAAATAATTACGACTTAAAAGGAAAATATATTTGTACTAAAAAAAAAGGAAAATCTATCAAATAGATATGAATTCAAATGATATAAAAAATATTGATTAGGAAAAAAGAGAATATTGAATTCGATGGGCGTTTGGTACAGGAGAAATTTTTATTTGTCCGGGAATCTCAATTTTCAAAAATATGATTTTTACATTCAGTTTACGATAATATCCGAAAATTTAAAATTTAAAAAAATTCAGTTTCCTGGAAATCCGGCCAAATGCCGTGTACCAAACGCCCTAGGGGGTATTTGGTATCCAGATTCTTTGAGTTCCTTGGAAACTAGGCATGGAGAATTGGAAGACCACATTTGGAAGCAAAAATATTACACTTTTCCTAAGAAACAATGTTGCCCAGTTTTGCACTTCATGTATGAAAAGTGGTACTAAATTTCTCCATCCAGAAAATGGAATATTAGTTTTCGCGAGAAGTAAAAAGAGAACTAAAATATTGTGGACAATAATAACCTTACTTTTTGGTAATGTTGAATATAATATAATATTAAAAAATAAAAGTAGGGTTATTTTAGTAAAATAACTTTATATTCTCACTAATATTTCACAATCAACCAAACAGACATTCAGTAAAATGAACCACAAAATTCCAGAAAAAATTGGTCATACCAAACAATTTTTTAATAACATTCCAGCAAAATATATTTCTTATTATATTTCATTAATCTATTATTCTCGAATAAATAAAAATTTCTCTTCTACCAAATGCCTTCATACTGTATTAAAATATTTCCGAGAAACCCAGCCTCAAGATGTACTATAATACATGGGTAAGAGTTACCGTAAAGTTTGAAGCTGTGTAACTGTTTTCTTGAGCTAATAGGTACTTATCCCTCTCTTATATATATGATATCTGTCTCCTATTTCCTTTTTCTCTCAATACAAATAGAGCTTGTGAATTGTGACGTTAGCATGTATATATGAATGTACGTAATATTTAAAGGAAGAATTATTTTATACTTGAATGTACGTAATATTTAAGAAGTACGCATGATATATTTAACGTTTGAACAACTTCCAATTTTTTTAAAAGACTTCTTTTATAAGCTTAATAATCTAGGTATAGAAAAAATGATATGATAAAAGTATTTTCTTAAAAGAAAACTTTCTAATTAAAAAGCACAAGTAATCGAACATTGAATTGAGTTGAGCCTCTCAAGTTCACCACATGAATTATTGAATAAGACATATCCTTCAATTGGATGTTCGCTTCAACTCTATTGTTTACTGTACAGGTATGTTTGGATAAACGTTTATTTAAATGATGTTAGGTTTTAATGTTTCCACAGTAAATATAGATTAATTATTTACATTCATTCTCAAAACGACGTTGTTTTATGTTGAAGAATTAAAAAAAATATAAGGAGAAAGACTATATTATAACCTTGAAATAAATTATAATTATAAAAAAATCTTGTTTTCCGTCTTAAAACGACATCATTTTGGGTTCAATGTAGATAATTTATCTACATTGATCGTAAAAAAAACAAACCCTTTATTTTATATAAAAAACAAAGAAATATATGAAATGCAAGTGTACTAGGGGTGTTCGCGGTCTGGATTGGATCGATTTTGAAAGCAAAAATCATCTGATCCAATCCTTTCGGTTTAATCATATAATCATCCATTCGGTTTGGATTTTTTTCCAAATCCGATCCGATCCAATCCAATTTTTTTCGGTTTGGATTTGATCGGTTTTCGATTTTTTGAAAATTCTAAAATTTATTTCATGATTATTGTACAAATAATATGTTGTAAATAATATTGATTTAGTTATTATTTAGTTTTTATTTAGTCATTTATTGTTGTATTGGGCCAAGCCCTTTGTTGTATTGGGCCAAGCCCATTAGGTTAAAAGTAGGTCAAATATTCTCTATACATAGAGAACCCTTTGTACAGATTATTTACAATTCTATAATATATTAGAATACCCTTTTTCAAGTTGGTATCAGAGCTCTCGATCTGAGGGCTTTGCTTCCGCACATATTATCTTCTTTTTTAACAAAACCCTAATTTCTTTGCCTCTTGCCGCCATTAGCCGCCACCGGAAAAAATTTTCGGGGACCTTTTGGACCAAGGGGACCATTGTTGACCTTATTTTTCCTCCGATCTATCATTCTACGCAGTGTTCCTCCGCCACAAACGACTGAAACACGTCCGATCGCCTCCAATCAGATCTGTCTTCACCGTTTGGACCACTTTCCGGCGACTTTTCAACCGCGACCACCCACAGACAGGTGTGCGCTCACCGGACGACCACACCAGAAAAATCTCAGCCGGCGAAGCCCATCCACGCGCTCTCACGCGCCGCCCCTTTCCCAGCGAGTGAATCCCACGCGCAGCTCCTTTCTCCGGCGCGTGGAGGCGCGTGCGGCCGTGTTTTTGGACCGGACCACCACCATTCTTCTCATCTTCTTGTCTTCTGTCTGGATCTGTAATTATTTTTCTGATCAGAGGTCAATTGATATTCTGTTTGGTTGATTTTATCGCTGGTTGTTAACTTTTTTTGTTAAAGAATGGCTGAGCATGATAGTTCTTCGATCTTATCTGGTAAGAGCACACGTTCTATATCTCTTCTTGCTTCTTGCACTGATTTTAAAACCTCATGGATTTTGGATTCTGGTGCAACTGATCATATGGCTTGTCGTACTGAGTTATTTTGTTCTTATCATCCTACTGTTGGTAGTCATACTATATCCGTAGCTGATGGATCCCATAAATCAGTTATTGGTTCTGGTAACATTCAAATTCAACCTTCCTTGTTTCTTAAAAATGTTCTTTATGTTCTTCAGCTTTCTACTAATCTTATCTCCACTCAAAAACTTATAACTGATTTGAATTGTTCTATCACATTTTTTCCTTCTCATTGTCTTATTCAGGATCTTACCACGAAGAAGACAATTGGAGTTGCTAATGAACAGGATGGGTTGTATCATCTCCTTCCAGACCATGCCAGCAAAAATCAGTTATTAATGACACGTCATCCTTCTACTGCAGAGTCTATGATTTGGCTCCATCACAAGTGTCTCGGGCATCCACCATTTAGTCTTTTGAAGTCTATGTTCCCCTCTCTGTTTCTCAATAAGTCGGTTGAGACCTTTCATTGTGATGTTTGTGAATTTGCAAAACACCATCGAGTGTCATTTCCTTCTAGCACTATTAAAAGCAGAGAACCTTTTTCTCTTATCCATTCTGATGTTTGGGGCCCTTCTAAAGTGCACAGTGTTTCAGGTGCTAGGTGGTTTGTTTCTTTTATTGACGATTGTACTCGGATAACATGGATATACTTGATGAAAGACAAGTCTGAAGTACCAGAGATATTTATTCGGTTTCATCACATGGTTGAGACTCAGTTTGGTAAGGGTATTAAAAGACTCAGATCTGATAATGGTACTGAGTACGTCAATCAACGCCTGTCACAATTCATTTCAGACAGAGGTATGATTCATGAGCTCACATGTATTGATACCCCTCAACAAAACGGGGTTGCTGAAAGGAAAAATCGTCACCTTCTTGAAGTTGCTAGAGCACTACTTTTTCAGACATCTGTTCCTAGTTCTTATTGGGGAGAAGCAGTATTAGCTGCAACTTTTTTGATCAACCGTTTACCTTCACGGGTCCTTAACAATATCAGTCCTATTCATTCCATGACTTCCTTCTTTCCTTCTGTTCCCATATTGCAGAGCCTTCCACCAAGAGTGTTTGGATGTGTTGCCTTTGTCCATGTTCATAAACAACATCGGAGTAAGTTGGATCCTAGGGCTCTTAAGTGTGTCTTCCTTGGTTATAACCCTTATAAAAAAGGGTACAAGTGTTATCATCCACCAAGTCAGAAATTTTTTGTTTCTATGGATGTCACCTTTCAAGAATCTGAATCTTATTTCCTGGGTCCTCATCGTCAGGGGGAGAATAGTTCTTCAGAAGACTCGTCCCCTTCCTTCTTTGAGTCTGGATCAATCTTCTCTCTTCCTAGTGTGTCTGCTCCTGGTGTGTCAGAACCTTCAAATACACCTGAGATACAACCCATACTGTCTCACCAGCAACCTCAATCGTCTGAACCACTGGTAAGTCCTGAATCTCCTATTTCTTTTGAATCTCCTGTTTCTGATTCTAATATTATTTCCTCTCATGATTTGTCTATTTCTTCTGATATCTCTAATGACTTACCCATTGCTTCTACTTCTGATGACTTACCTATTGATCTTAGAAAAGGAAAAAGATCTTGTCACAAGAAAACTTGTTCCTCCTGTCCCTTTTGTACTCAATACCCTATCTCCCACTTTGTTTCCTCTGCTAATCTTTCTGTGCAGCACAAAAGCTTTGTTTCAGCACTAGATTCTATTGCAATCCCAAAATCAGTACATGAAGCCTTGAAAGATAGGAATTGGGCTCAAGCCATGCAAGAGGAGATGAATGCTTTGGAGAAAAATAAAACATGGGAGGTTATTGATAGACCCAACGAAAAGAAAGCAGTAGGGTGCAGATGGGTTTATACCCTGAAATATAATTCTGATGGCACTCTTGAGAGATATAAGGCTCGATTAGTGGCCAAAGGTTACACTCAAACCTATGGCATTGATTATGAAGAAACCTTTGCTCCAGTTGCAAAGATGAATACAGTGAGAATCTTGTTATCCCTTGCTGCCCATTACAATTGGGATATAAATCAATTTGATGTGAAAAATGCTTTCCTCAATGGTGAGTTAGAAGAAGAAGTCTACATGGAAATTCCGCCTGGTTTTGATTCCGTGAAGGGGGAAAATAAAGTTTGTAGATTAAAAAAGGCCTTGTATGGATTGAAGCAGTCACCTCGTGCTTGGTTTGGAAGATTTACTAAAGTTATGATGACCTTAGGATACAGACAGAGCCAAGGCGATCACACTCTTTTCTTCAAGCACTCCCAAAATGGGAAGCTTACTGTGCTCCTTGTATATGTTGATGATATTATTATCACATGTGATGATTTTGTGGAGAGACAGATTCTGCAAACACGGCTTGCCTCTGAGTTTGAAATCAAAGACCTTGGGAAACTGAGATATTTCCTAGGGATAGAAGTAGCTCATTCAAGCAAAGGAATTTTTATCAGCCAGAGGAAATATGTTCTTGATCTTCTCAAAGAAGCAGGAAAGCTCGGGTGTAAACCCTCTAATACTCCTATTGAGCAGAATCACAAAATGGGCTATGAAGAAGAGAGTCCTCCAGTTGATAAAGGACAATATCAACGGCTAGTTGGGAAATTGATATATCTGGCCCATACTAGACCAGACCTAGCTTATGTTGTTAGTGTTGTCAGTCAGTTTATGCACGATCCAAAAGAAAAACACATGCAGGCAGTAGAGAGAATTCTTCAGTATCTTAAAGGTACTCCTGGTAAAGGATTGTTATTCCGACGTGATGGCAATCTATCTTTAGAAGTCTACACAGATGCTGATTATGCTGGATCTGTGACTGACCGTCGTTCTACCACTGGTTATTGCATGTTTCTTTGCGGTAACTTGTTGACATGGAGAAGTAAGAAACAAGATGTGGTTGCCAGATCAAGTGCAGAAGCTGAATTTCGAGCTATGGCTCAAGGCATTTGTGAGTTACTGTGGCTGAAAATTGTTCTTGATGATCTCAAAATAAAATGTGAGGGACCTATGAAGCTGTTATGTGATAATAAGTCCGCTATTTGTATAGCTCATAATCCAGTTCAACATGATCGGACTAAACATATTGAGGTTGACCGCCATTTCATCAAAGAGAAACTTGATAGCGGGTTGATTACCACTCCATACATTCCCACTGGGCGTCAATTGGCTGATCTATTAACAAAGGGGCTTCCTTCAGACAGATTTCAAGAACTTACTAGCAAGCTGGGAATGATAAATATTTATTCCTCAGCTTGAGGGGGAGTGTTGTAAATAATATTGATTTAGTTATTATTTAGTTTTTATTTAGTCATTTATTGTTGTATTGGGCCAAGCCCTTTGTTGTATTGGGCCAAGCCCATTAGGTTAAAAGTAGGTCAAATATTCTCTATAAATAGAGAACCCTTTGTACAGATTATTTACAATTCTATAATATATTAGAATACCCTTTTTCAAGTTAATATCTTTTGTATATATTGGCTTTGTAAAAAAAAAAATTGAAATAAAAAAGCATTAGTAAATTATAATATAGTTTTTTTTTTTTGCAATGAGATATGAAGCTCTACAAAGATAAAATTTTGTTGATGAGATGTGACTAGATTTTTTCTTGGGTTTAGATGATGGGTTAATGGGTCTTGGGTTTAGAAAATTTTAGACTATGATTAAGGAAAGATCCAAGTAGGTAAAGGGAAATTAATATATTGGATCGGTTTGGATTGGATCGGTTTTCATCAACCCATCCAAAAACCGATCCAATCCAATTAAAATTTGCGATTTTTTTTCGATTTTTGTTTTCCGGTTTTCGGTTTATTCGGTTATCGGTTTTTCGGTTCGGTCACCGCAGTTTGAATCGGTTTGGATCGTTTGTTGAACACCCATAAAGTGTACGTACAAAGAGTGGCTCGATTAATAAATAAGTTTAAACTAGGGGTGGCAATTTGAGTTGGCCCGCCCCGACTCGTCCCGACCCGCCACCAACTCGTCAAAAACGAGGCGGAATGGGTTGGCCCGCCATTAAATATGGGCTGAAAAAATAAACTCACCCTGTTTTATGGTAGGTTGACAGGTCAACCCACCAACCCGTCAATTAAAAAATAAATAAATAAAATTTAAAATTAAATTATATTTTGTTAATTTTTCTAATATTATTTTATTTTATTTCACATTTCTCTTAATTTTTTTCAGTCTCAATCTTAAATGTATACCAATATTTGTCAAATATTCTTTAGGAATTCATTTGTCTCCATATATAGATAACATTTATCATAAATAAAATTGTTATTCTTTATTTTTTCTAGGAAGTATTACGATAAAAAAATTTGAATATCACAAAAATTTAATGACCAATAAAATACTACCTAATTGTAAAAAAAAAAAAAAATTATAACCCGGCGAGTCAACCTGCCGAACCCGTTTTGATCCATTTCTAGGTGGAGCGGACAGTGGGTTGGTGGGTTGAAAACTTCAACTCAATCTGCTCCGTTTTGGCGAGTTGGTCCGCCGGACTCAACCCATATTGTCACCTCTAGTTTAAACTAAGGCTAGAAAACCTTTATAATTACGAATATATATGAACTTGAAAACGTTAACTGTGAAGAAGGACAACATCAATACCTTAAAAAATGAATTAGTATCAGTTGAAAATATATAAAGAAAACTTATTAAATAAATAAATAAAAACAAAGAAAATGTAAATGCTTGGAAGGTTGGCAATAATTATAATTTGATGGCTTAATTCAAGGGGCATATTTTTATTGGATTATGTATATGTCTGCCCCCACGTGAGAAAAAAGGCTTCAAAATATGGTATATAGTATATATGCACAAGCGAATTTAATCAAAATTTCACTTTCCTTGTTCATCATTAATTAATTAGTATATGATATATGAGGAAATTTGCATAGACACGTAGTCCATTTTCCTTTTCTCATCAACTATATGAGTTATGACATTTTAAGGTGAAATTTATAAATTTTCGAAAACTTAAAGTTTTTCAATAACCAAAATGAGGCTTACCCTTCATTTTTCTAGCTTTTGTTTACGCAAGAGAGAGAATAAAATAACATAAGATTATATAAATAGACGAAGGAGTTTGTATTTGTCTTTTAACATGACACAATAAATTTTTCTATACACATAACATTTTGTGGAGTCCACACTTTTTGAAATAAAAAAAGAAAATTACGACACGCAAAACAAATCTCTATAACATTACAGAATCACTTTTTCTAAAATATAATTCTTATAAAACCTAGATGAATTTGAAATATGGAACTTTGCTGAACCATCTTATCATCGCCAACCACCGGCCACAAGAATGGGTAATAGACAATGCGGATAATGCTTTTAATCTCTCGTATAGTCATGTCTCGTACGAGAACAATGCATTTAGTCTAGGTTGTGCATTTTTCCATTCATGAAAATGGTCCACCTACATATATTTTATAATACTAATAATATTTGATATAAAATTACTTATGAACATTCCCTTTAATAATTTAAACTTTTTAAAAAGTTAGTTATGAATGTGAATGTGATATCAAATTCTCTATGATTTAGTAATTTAAAGTTTGATCTTTGTCTTTTTTATTTTTTAAATAAAATTTAAAATAAAAGTTAGTTATACATTGTCCATGCTTTAAATCTATCTGACTTTTACATAAAGGAACATATAAATATGACATTATTCATAAATATTTATCTTGTTACTTTAACTTTTCAAAGAATTGGTCATTTACAATTAATTAATATTCATGAAACTGCTATTTTTAAAAGATATCGATTTTCTCGCAATTAATAATAAAGGACTTTAATTAGAATGTATCCAATAATGTCTTAAGACATTATTATTTATTGCCTTTATATTAATTAAATATGGGTTGATAATCAATAAAGAATGTGTCAAATTACTAATAAATGTGAGTATAAACTTTAGAGTAATTTTTTTTAAAGTGACAATAGACAAATTAAACTAGGGGAAGAATATTGTAACAACCAAGTCGTGTTACTACCATATTACTACCAATCAATCTCACCGTTAGATTGATTATGTTGATCCAACGGTTACATTATTTCCATCTTTGTATGGTTATGATTTCCTATATTTAAAATGAAAGCATTAAATATGGAAAATCATAATCATATAAAGGTGAAAATAAATATAAAGTATTAAATTTGAAAAATCATGACCGTACAAAGATGGAAATAAATATAACTGTTGGATCAACATAATTGATCTAACAGTGAGATTGATTGGTAGTAACATGGTAGTAAGACCACTTGGTTATTAGAATATCCTTCCTCACATATATATATATATATATATATATATATATATAGGTAGGATCCTTTGACACCAGTGTCAAATTTGAATTTTGACACCTCATCTGAGAGCCATTAGATCAAAAAATATCAATGGTGTCACATGCTTACAAATCAGAGTCATTGATCTTTTTTGATCTAATGGCTCTCAGATGAGGTGTCAAAATTTAAATTTGACACCGGTGTCAAAGGATCCTACCTCATATATATATATATATATATATATATATATATATATATATATATATATATATATATAACAGTCTAGGATTTAATCTTCTCTAACGTGGTCCTGTTGAGATATATTTATTTAGTAAAAAAGTTTGGTGCATACATAAGTAACTAAGTTATATCATATACATCTCGTTATGATGAAATACTTTAGGGTCTATTTGGTGTGACGTATAAGGCATGATAGTATAATTTTATACTATACGTTATGACATTTTCAGTTGTTTGGTGTGACTGTCGAATAGTATAAGCTTATAAAGCATAATCCCTTAATACATCAAAACGATGTATAACTTAATCCGGCCTAAGGGTGAGGGATAAGACCTAATAAGAAATTGATGTATTAACATCGTTGACCAATGTAATTCTCAAAAATTAATATATTATTTTGATATTAATCTATTAAAATAAAAATTAATTTTTCAATATATTAATTTTAAAATATTGAATATTTTTATTTTATAAAAATTAATTTATATTTTGGACACACTGATCAATAAATTTTTATAAAAATTAATATCATATGATATTTTTTGAAGAATTATATAAATTCTTTATTAAAGGATATTTTTATTAAAAATATTTATTTTTATCATATATAGTATTATACACTGCATTATCAAATACTAGATGATATTATCTGATACAATATATTATTTTATACAATATCGTGTCAAATGCTGGATAGTATTAAAATTCAATCAGGTCTTATACTATCAGGTCTTATTCTATACTATGTACCAAACATGCCCTTAAGTTCAACTATCGGCAGATTTTGTTCAAGAAATAAACCTGCTTGACAAGAGATTAATGAAGGGGTTTTCAAGTTTTGAATCATCTAAGAGAATATAAGAAGAAAAAGACCAGCTTAATTATTTGAAGCCTGACTCATAAAATTAAAGATCAAAACTATGATAGATAGACGAAAATGTGAACCCATACCATACAGATCCATCTTTTTTGGCAGATAGTCTTCTGTTCAACTCTGCATGGATGTGAATATAGTTTTATTCGACAAAGTTGATCGTTCACAATTATCAATTGTGGGGCCCATATTCCATGTGATTGTGAAGGACAACAGTCATTATATCGATCTTGGGTTAATTGGTCATACAGTTGGTTAGTTTGACGCTTCACATAACTAGAAGGTCAAAAACCAATTATAATTATGCCATGGAATGGTCTAATAAGATGTCTTTGAGCATGATACCGATACGCAAGAGATGAGCAAATATGCCACGAATCTAAGTAGATGGGTCCAAATTGGAATCATCGATTCACTGAGGTTCTCCAAAGGTTGCCTTAGCAATAGCATATGGTCAATTGTGGAATCTGTTTCTTGGAAAACGTATATTTGTAAACAGATAATAAAATATGCAAAAGAAAACATGCATATAGTAATGTTTTGAAGTAAAAATTGCTAAAGGTTAAATGTTTTTTAGGAGCTAGAAAGATGCTAAACCTTTTGATTGACGCATTCGTGAAAGACACCGCTTTTTGCTCTCTAAGGACACTCATGCTTTTAGGCGTGGGAATTTTGATATAGGAGAATTTTTTTTATCTAGAATTACAATTATCTGTAATGTGATAGAAAAATGAGATTATCGGTAATGTAATCAAAAAGTTGTTTGGTATGCCAAAATTTTAGTGAGAATATTGGGTAAAATTTATTAAGTCTATGTTTGGTTGATTATAAAATATTACTGAAAATTTGATGTGATATTATATATATACCTCCGATTTGGTTTCTTTTTCAACCAGATAGGGATTACACAGGTTACTTTTGTCACTTTTTTTGCTAACCCTTTTTCTACTTTCCCATCAATTAACAATAATTTTTTTTCACAAATTACACGCACAATGATTACCGGACACCTAATTTTTCTAGATAATTTTTTTAAAAAATGATATCAAATATGGTATAACTAAAAATCTATTCTCATTTTCATAGGTATACAAAAAAAAAAAAAAAACTTCCTAACAAACACTCCCTCAGTGCCTCAAGAAGGGTGAGTGGTTGTGGATTCTAGTGGGATATCTCAATTAACTTTTTGATTGTTACATGTTTTGGGCAATATTATATAATTTAATACATGAGATTAATATTTCTCATGGTATAAGAGATAATTTTTTTTCTTACACATATATAAAAGTGCGGAGCCTATACTTTCTCTTTTTCTTTTTTTTTCCCTTCACATGATCTTACATGAGGCTATACACTCTTTTATATATATGTATATGATAATTTTATCTTCTGTAATATAAAAAACACGAAACCTTAATACATTATGAGAATAAGTAAACATTTGCCATCCAACCTCTCCATTCTCGTACTATTAGTCAGAGACACCTCTTCTTATAGCTAATTTGAATAATAAAATGAAAAAGCATCTTTGAGTAGCATAACTAGTATCTAATTTCTTCCTATATCTTCCGTCTGTTTTCGCTTAAATGGCATTTGATATAGCTAATTAGCCGTCTGATTAGCAGAGTCATCAGATTTGAACGATCGTTAGTCATGCAGGCCATTTCATTTCGCTTATGTTGATGAGTTAAGAATAATTAATTTAGAAAATAGAATTAATACTCACTATCATCTTAAGGAAAGTATTCAACTGATAACCTCATGTAATTTTCATTATTATTTGATCTCGATAAATGGAGTTGCCAATATTGGAATGTAATCAAGGTCGACTATATTAGCAAACTGCGAAAGCATACATCAATCACCGCCCCCAAATACCAAATATTAGACAAAATAAATTTACCTTTTAAGTATATCAATAAATTTTAAAAACTCGAATTTAAAGAATGTAAAATATAAAACAAATGTGATGATTCATTTTGAATATTATATATTGAATATTGAATTATGTTCAAAATTATCCTAATCATTTTACCACGATAAAATTCAATTCCTAAGGAAAACTAAAATTGCAAGACAAAATAATAATAGTAAAGTTCTGTAACAGACATCAACGAAGGACTAGCACCAGTTAGAGATGTTCACCCAGCCGAACTCAAACCAAATGACTTGACAATTGTGCTCACTCTTTCGGCAAATGTTCTGGAGGTTATCTTCTTACCGGGCACATGGAATGGATTTGAGACTGCATCTACATATGCAGCATGGAACCTCCTGAAAAACTGCACAGTACAATGCACCAGTAGTTAGCTTGGAGAAAATGGCACCAAACAGTTCAATATTTCATAGGAGAGATCATATCTACGGTGATGTGTCAAATGAAGACTATTCATATCTCATATAAATCCTACGCATTGGTATTCAACTTACAAGAAAATGCTCATGGAACACAATGGTATCATAACATAATGGTATGCAAAATTGTAAACTTCTAAGCAACTTCATGAAAGAAATCATTCAGGGGCTCTGATGTTGATTGGTTTTGTTATTTATTTATGGTTTTAAATTCGCAATCAGGGTTTTTGATTTGGGATTATTCACTGTTATTTGTCATTTAGGTATGTTATTCTATGTTGGATTTTGGGTCTATAAAAAAATCCATCAGTGTGAGAAGCTTTTGATGATTATAGATATTGGTATTTCTTTTCATTCAAAGAGCATCTGAATCTTGAGTCAGATGAGCACTTGGCTCTAGAGGAGTGAGTACTCTTGGACTGTCTGATGCCAGGCTCTTAACTCCATATCACCAACATGTAAAAGTAAACAAAGGCACGTATTTCATCAATGGAAAAAATGACAAAAGGGAAACACAAAGTGTCACATTCTTAAGTGAAACATCTGTGCTAACATCAAAAACAAATAATTCAAGATTTTTAATTTTTATAAAACAAAAATAATACAAGAAAAAAAATGCTAGGAGAAAAAATGATGACATATCTTCCTCAAAGAGAACAAAGCAAGGAAAAACCATTAACAAAAGAGCTTTCCAATCCCTTTGTATTTTTATCAAGGAAATCCCATGATGATATGGGGAGCATCAAAGGGAAGCCATGAAATTAACCCCCAAAGCATGCTAGTCTCCCACCTAAAAATACTGAATCACACATACATGAAATATGCCAATATGGCTCTCATAACTAAATTCAATTTCCAACCATTTGACAAGTTAACAAGATCATGACTACATAGTGCCTTTTTGCATATCTTATTTTTAGCTTCTCATCTCCTTAAAAGCATAAGGTTAACCAAACATAATTTTATAAAATCTTTTATTATAAAAAGAGCTTTTTATAATAAAGAACTAAGGGCCCGTTTGGATGGACTTTTTTTTCTTCAAAAGCTGCTTTTTTTCTTGAAAAAAAAGCACTTTTCAGTTTTAGTTCATTTGGATGTCTGCTTTTAAAAAAAGCAGAAGTCACAAAAAAAGTCAAAAACCTACTTTTTCCATAAGCTAAAAATTTTAACTTCTAAAAAAAGCAGAAGTCAAAAGCTAAATATTTTTTTCAAAAACTAAATATTTTTATAAAAATATAATAGCTTTAACTTTTGTAAAAAGAACTTCTAAAATAAGGAAGAGATAAAAGTTACTTTTTTTAAAAGGGGAAACAAACGGGCTCTAAGCTAAAAGCTCCCAGGAAGAGCTTTTTTTTAAGATGAATGTCATCATTTTGGAGTCCTCATATTTATTTTTCAGTTTTACCCTTATTCTAAACTTGTATTTATAAATTTTATCCTTTACCCTAATAATCCATCATAATAACAAATTATTTTATCTTCCCTATTTCAAAACCATTAGAATAGCTTTATTTAATCACCAAACAGCTTTTAACTTTTTTTTTTAAGTTTTTTTTTTTTTTTTTTTTTAACTTTAGCTTAAAAAGAAAGATATGCCAAACAGGCTCATACAATATTTCAGTTAAAACCTTATAGAAACCAGATTTCAAAACTGGAAAATGGTTCTCTATGAATTTCTCTCTACTACTACTTTGAAGAGGTAGAGAGGAAGATCTGTACAAGTAGTAAAAGAAGAAAAACAAAGAGAAAAAGCTAGAGCAGCACTTTGAGGGGCTGCACCTCCCTCCCCCAGCTCTGTCTTATCTCTTCTCTCTCCCTATCCTCCATTTATATATGCTACCTGATTTCTCCCTTGCCTTCCCAATCCTACCTCCATGCCACGTGGATACAATTCAGATCCATAAGATGATCTCTCCTTGCATTTCCCCCATTGCCTGTATGGGGTACTAGTTACTACTCTTTCTATTTCTCTTAACATCCAACAAAAACCCTGATTCTAAATATAATAAGTACAATGGCAATAGCTGCTGCCCTATTACGTGTCACCAATCACTGCTCACGCTTAAAAAAGCATCAGCATTTACCAATTTCATAAAAATTAATCGGTATGGCAGTTAAATTATATGACAAAAGAAATTAACATAAGATTATCCAATAACCATCTAACCACAAATCTTGGGATCAAAGTAGTACTAGTACCACTTATCAGTACTTACTTCAATATATCCTTAACATCATTGCCAAAACAATAACTTCGAGAGTTAAATACTTCCATTCAACTGGTCTAAGGAGAAAGTAGAAACATATTTCCCTGAAATTACTCTAGGCAAATGAAAGAACCATCAAATTCTATCCATACTCACATTTCTTACATCTGCATCTTTAACATCCAGATCCGTGGTCACCAGGATAAACTTCACCTTTGTATTAGTCAGATACCCATAGCTGCAAATCAAATTTTGAAACAAAAAAGAAGAAAAACCCATCCATTTTTCATTTCGGATTAAAGATAAATCGAACAAAACTTTTCTAACAGACAACAAATGCACTCACACTTTGTAATTTTCAATAGGATAAAGCAGTCCCAGAAACGTCTCATTCAGCATCGGCCCAGATTTCTTAGGATTGTTCACTGCCAAGTAAACACATTTCATGAGATTCAGAGGTACCCAATAAAAGAAAGAGAAATTGAAACTCTCTCTAAATTGGAGTGTCCCAAAATCTCAACCATTTGCATTAAAAAAAATGTAGTTGAATAAAAAATTCCCAAAAAAAACATAGGTTAGCAAAATGAGCACGATTGCATAATAAACGCACCTCTCTCGTCGACCACATCGAGAGAGCAATGAACGATGTGATGAAGCTTGAGAGCATCATCAGCCTCTGTGAAGCTCTGTATGTATAGCGGATTGTTCTGCAATCATCGTAGAAACCCAAAAAAAATAAAAAAAAATCAGATGAAATTCGAGTTCGAGTTCAGATCGGCGATAAGCGAATGGCCGTTTTCTTCGGCGACGTTGAAATCGGGAACCGGAAAGGGACGGAGACTGACCTGGTGACCGACGACGGCGACGCAGACGATCATCTTCTCAGGCAAGAGTGCCAACGACGATCACGGTCTACCTGGATCTCGCCGCACCCGCACCTATCAAATCGATGAATTGAATGAAAAACAAAAACACCAGAAAGTGTTCTGGTGTGAATGAGCCTACTGGCATAGTTTATTATACAAGGCTAATGCTTCTTCTTTTTTAAGGGATTGTGAAAAATTATACGTTTAAAATCTTTCTCACAAACAGTAGTAGGAAATACACTTAATTTCACTATTAGATCGATTATGTTGATCCAACGGTTATATTTATATTCATCTTTGTACAGTTATGATTCTCCATATTTTATGTAAAAGCATTAAATATGCAAAATTATAACCATATAAAGGTAAAAATAAATAAAAAATATTAAAACATTAAATATGAAAAATCATAATCATACAAATGTGAAAATAAATAAATAAATATTAAATATAGAGAATCATAACCATACAAAGATAAAAATAAATATAAGCGTTAGATTAACGTAATCGATCAAACGGTAAAATTGATTGGTAATAACATTGGTAGTAACTAGGGGTGATAAACGAGCCAGAGGCCTTTGACTCGGCTCGTGAAGGCCTTAGCTTACATGCCTAATATTGGTTATTAGAACCAGGCTTGGACTTTTATAAAAACTCGTTTAATAAAAATGCCTTAGGCTCCAACTCAAAAGCTCGGCCTTGGAGTCTCTCAGGCTGGCCTAGTATATTAATTTTTATTTTTATTTATATTTTTTATACTATTTGTAATAGCCATATCTCTTCCCTCAATCCCTTTTACCCCTATTTTATTAGTTTTGAATGATTTTGTTATATATTATGCTCTTTGGATATACATTAAATTTATGAATATTTAAGGAATTACTAGTGTTGTTGATTGTATATTATGTTTGGATAAATTTTTGTTGTCTTATTTTTTTTTAACAGGCTAAATCAGGCTTTTATTTTTTGTAAATAAGGCAGGTCACAGACCGATAATTATATCCATAACAGGTAACAGGCTTGGTAGGGCCAACACATTTCAACACAGGCTTAGCCTTTTAAGACCAAAGCTCGGTTCGGCTCGGCCCATAAACACCTCTAGTAGTAATACTAATTGATTGATGTAATATCCTATCCTTATTTATATTATCTATTTCTAATTTTCTCTCATTCTCATTTTTTTATTAGAATAAGATATTATGTCTATCCTACCTTTTTTTTTGGTAATAATGTCTATTCTACTTTACATATTTATTTCTAATACCGTTAGATCAAAATATCAAGAGAAGAAAAAAAATATTAATTAAAATTTTGATTTGATAATATTAGAGATGAATAGGTAAAATAAATATGAAAAAAAAACACAATATTCTATTCGTTTTTATTTATCAGAATCCAAGATGGTCAATTCCAATCGTTTGTTCAGAAAATTACACGTTATATCCAACTAATATTAGGCCTTAGGGTTAATTTTCAAATTTAAGAACAAATTAGTACGCATAATAGGATATCACACATAACTTTGGAAAAAAAAATTAATATTACCCGGTGTTTAATGTAACGTTGTATTATCTTATGTACGGTGATGTATTATATAATAATAATATATAGATTAACATAGTTTTGTAAGAATATCCTATACATAAATATATTATATTTATATAAATTTATTATGGTATATAATTTTTGAAACAAAAAATTCTCGGGAATTCGAAAAAAAAGTTATTACTATTGTATGCGTTCAATAGTAAACAAAAATTAAAATAACTCGGCCTTTGAAATCTTTATGCTTATATTATAAATCTTAGGGCTTAAGTGGTTGTTATGCGTTTGATATGATGTATAAGATCTGGTAGTATAAATTTATATTATATGTTATGATATTTTTAATTATTTGGTGTGATCATCATATAATATAAGCTTATACAGTAGAATTTCTTAATACATCAAAATGATGTATAACTTAATCAAATTTATAGGGGTGGGTTTAGACATGATAAGAAATTAACATTATTGACAAGTGTAATTCTCAAGAATTAATATACTATTTTAATATTAATATATTAAAATAAAAAATAATTTTTCAATATATTAATTTGTAAAATATTGGACATTTTAATTTTTATAAAAATTAATATATTTTTTGGACACACTGATTATTAGATATTTATAAAAATTAATATTATATGATATATATGGAAGAATTATATAAATTCTTTATTAAAAAATATTTTTATCAAAAATATTTATTTTTATCCTATTTAATATTATATCGTGCATTACCAAACATTGGATGATATTATCTTATATAATACATTATCTTATACAATATCATGTCAAACGCTGGATACTATTAACATTGGGAAATATATTTGTCCTTTTAAAGGAAAAATAATTGTGTCATTGTAAGTAAGAGAAAGACACAACCTAGTATTTTTTTATTTAAAATTTAAATCTTAAAAAAATACTCACTTTCTCTCATATGATTTCTATTGCTGGTGTCTTTTTCTCACTTAAAATGACATAACTCTATGTCCTTTAAAACAACAAATGCTAAACCCATTAAAATTTAATCAGATTTTATACAATCATATCTTATATTATCGTATCTTATATTATAAAGCTTGCTCATATAGTTAGTACCAAACATGTCCTTAACGGAAATATTTATTATGGTCCAGGACCACCCAATGATCTGGTGCTCCCTCTCACATCATCAATTTTTTCTTTCCTTTTTTATTCCTACTATTTTTTCTCTTTTCTAATTTTACCTCTCCATCTACACTAAGGGACCACCTAAAAAATGGTGGTCCCGCACCAATAAATAATCTCGTCCTTAACGCTGTACTGTTACATTCTTAGCTAAGTTCTCACTTATATATAGATATAGAGGGGCATATTTCAAACTTTATACCAAGGATTAAATTTCCGCCTTTAAAGTTGCTCGCCAGAATTTCTTCACTTTAAAGTTGCAGACTATGTATCCTCCCAAGTTATTAGAGCTAGGAGAAATTCCAGCACCTCATCCAAGCATAAGCAGTTTAACAAATAGCAAATATGATGTCTCCTCAAGTTCCAAACTCTTCTACAGAGTTATTTAAAACCATTCAAGTGATGGTTCTTTCACAATTAAGTCTGCATATGCTATCTTGTCTCATAATGTCATGGAGCATACTAACACCAAGTGGAACCATGCTTGGAAATGAGAAGGTTCTCAAAGGATCCAGTTCTTCTTGTGGCTGTTGTTAGCTGAATAATACTCTTGAGGCTGTTGTTAGTGTAGATGGTTCAAGCTCTATGCAGGGCCAAAGGTATGAATATGGAGGTGTAATCCGGGATCATAGAGGCAGGTGGATCTCAGGTTTTTCTAAAAAAATTAGTGTAGGAAACTCTATGGTAGCAGAACTATGGGGCTTCTACCTTGGGCTAGAGTTAGCATGAAATTTGGGCTATAGAAAAGTGTGGGTCGAAGGTGACTCATCTTTAGCAATAGATTTCATCATTCATGGCTGCTAGGACAACCATCCATTGTTTATAGGATCAAGTTGCTTATAGACCAGCCATGGAGAGTAGTTGCCGACACCCATGTATGTGCTGCAATTAGCACAAGGGTTTTATAAGAGTTATGTTGTAGGAAAAATGATTGTGTAATGTTATAGAGATTCGTTTTGTGTGCCATAGTTTTTTTTTGCTTTAAAAAGTGTGGACCCCACAAAATGTTATGTGTGTAAAAAAGTTATTTTGGTCAAGTCAAAGGACAAACTAAAACCCCTTAGCACAATTTGTATCTTTTTTTTGTATTGCCTTCTATTTCCCCAAAAAAAGAATACAAAAATTCTAACCTCTATATTTCTGTCCTAATTTCTACCTTTGTGCCAAAGGTTCCACACATACTAACAGTTATCCCTATAAGTACAAGTACGTTTTTACTCAATTTATCGAAATTTCTGCGGGTTGGATCCATTTTGCAAGGACATTACCCTTATGGTGGATGCCCATTTAGCTTCAGACCTCATCAGCCTAAAAGGAGAAGACAAATGTTCCATTAGGAAGAATGAAACTCTTCCATTTGTATCAATTGTGTTACAAAGACACTTACCAAGTGATAAATGGGTACAAATGATTCTGTTACAATGACACTTCCCTAATAATAAATGGGCACGACATGCTACGATGACACACTTATCAAGTAATAAATGGATACAATGTTAATTGTTCTTTAATACGATAAACACTTCTTGAAAGTTAGGCTAACAAATGAGTTTGATTCATCTCATCATTCAATCATGAATTAATTCCTTTAATAGATCAATTATCAATCCAGTTTTCATAGCCTTATTATTGGTGGGTAGGTCTCTCGTCACATTTAGAGAGACAACCACTAACCGATTGGTCATTATTGTTATTGAGACGTTATGTTGTCTTGCCTTTTGATTGATTCAATCCTGCATGTTAGAAACTGATGAATTAAATAAATAAAAAAGAATGAATACCAGCCATTTTTTTTTATCAATGGTTTCTACGCTCACAAGCTTCACGTTAGCATTTTGATATTTTTGCTTTTAATTGTAATGAGTCCTATCCTCAATGCTTTACAATGTCTCAAAGACTAATCCGTATTTCCAACACTATTTTCTGCATTCTTTTTTACAACGTAATACCAAATAGAACTGGCAATAGGACATGGTTTTACTCGCCTCGAACCCCCGGTCTCAAAAAAAACTTTTCATACCCTACTCAAGTATATCAAAATCTCAAAAATCCGTGGTCTCACCCTAGCTACCTCATGTTAATTATTATAACAAAAAGAATGAAAAAAAAAAACTATAACGAGAATAGCAAATAAATAAGTATATTCAATCTAGTTATAAAATTATTACAAAAAATAATTGTGTCAGTATGAGAATAGATTCTCTCATGTTAAAAATTCACATGATCTGGTTATGCAAAAATTTTGTGCCTACCTCTCTTCACATGAGAGAATCCATTTCTGTGCCAGTATATTTATATATTACAATCATATGAATATATTTATACACACAGACAGATATATTTACGTATTTATAAATACCCAGTACACAAATATACCCATAAAATATCCATTAAAAAGGTGAGGGGAATTGACGAATTGGCTTATAAACCATCCAATTTTCCCTGCACAGGTAGATGTTGCATGCGCCATTCCAACCCTCATCCCCAAGATAAAAATATTCTCCATTAAATCTCGACTAGCAAGAGTGAGATGAGAATAATTCTTGTACACAGTCTTACCCTTACATATTTACAAAGAAACTATTTCTCATAATCAAACCTGTAACCTTTATATCACAAATGAGCAATTTTACCTTTGCTGGAGGCTCGCTCTTTTAACCCTCAGTCCCTCACCCGCAAGATGAAACATCTTAATCCTAGACCCTTCAGCAAAGCTACATATGGGCTTCCAAGAAGGGGTATACAAGTTCCTAATCGTTTTAACTTCGGTATGTGTAGATTTTCTGTACAATCAAGATTGCACATATTACTGGAAGATGTTTAGTTTTTAAGCTGGGAATTAGCAGAGCATCCGACGACAGAGGCTAGTAAGGAACCTTGCATTAACCTTTGACATTAGTCATTCAGGAGATCGCAATGACCACTATCTCAAACAGGATCGTTTGGTAGGAAGGGAGCTTCTTAGGAATAATTGGGTCAAGACTTGATGGTACTTCCAAAGGCACAAGTGGTCAAGCTAGTGCAGGAGGAGTGCTGTTATTAGTGTGATGTTTCCGGCGCTGGTTTGGAGGCTTCTGCCATAAACTTGTTAAATATTAGCTTGTATGGATGATTTGAAACTTCCATGAGAAATGGGTCACCTAAACAATACCTACCTTGGAAGCATCTCAGACTCAGTGAAACTAATGATATTTGTGCACATTCACAACCTTGCATTTCTCCTATTGTAAAATACTAATAAGGAAGGAAATGTAATTGCTAACTGTCCAAACCACCTTTTGTTAAAAATAAGTTGTGAACTAGTTTTGATAAATTTTCTGGACTAGTGGAATAAGAATTAACCCTTTCAATAAACATGTCAACATGATAATAACAGGCATCTTGAAATCTTTATTTATTTTTTTCTGTGATTACAAAGGGAATGAACTCAACACAAAATACAGTATTGCAGGGTTTGTTACGGTTATCTGGAGTCCTTGATAAAAGAGCTGTAAGAAATTCTTACATTACCCATAATGTCAACATCGAGCAACACAATCAAATAAAGTAATTCATCAAACAGAAAAATCGACTCAAACTTGTCCTGCTTTATCTGGTGGTTATCCTGAACAGCAAAGCCATTTTTTAAATTGGGATGGTTCCTATTCTCATTTCTCTGTAGATGTTTGAAATTTCCACTTGGGGCAGTTCAACAATAGGTACATAAGAGGATGAGATGAAGTGTTTTCAGTGTGTTTACAAGGTGATTTGCCAACTATGAATCTGATTCAACTTGAAGGTGGAAAGCACTGCTTATCTTCAGCCCTTTCAAAATAATTAAAAGCTACGTTAAAATAGCTTTCCCAGTGAGCCTGATCATCTCAAATGATAACACTATACCTAAGTTTTCTGAATACGGAACGATGCACCATGAAAATTGACCTTCAGATAACCTTGAGGTGGTTTCCAAGAAAAAACTATCATCTTAGGGATTAAGGAAGGAGGTTATTTCTTGGCTAAAAATAAAGTAAGTTATTTAGTCACGTGATAGAATCTTGCACCTCTATTTACTGTGCACCGTATGATCTAATGTACTCTAACTCCCAAGTATTCGAAGGCTATATGCAATACTAATGCCTCGCTTAGGATTCCTTTTTAATACACTGATAAACTCCCCACTCACTCAAGGGTTGGGTAGCTCTATTATGCTGCTTAGGGCCAGACCAAGTCTAGATCTTGTCAAGCACAGCTGAGAGCAAGAATCAACACATAATACAACAAAAATTAAACTACTTTGAGGTTAACCAAATAACCGATCCTCTCTCCCTGTCTCCAATCATGTCCACCAAACTATCAAGCAGCATATCCCACATTGTGAGGATCAGCATGTCAATCTACGAAATATCCAACTCTCCTCACAAATAAATCTATAAGCTAATACACTACAAGTTAAGATGAAAACCAACTTCATACAGTCCTTTATTAATTCAAAATCTTTCTTCCTTTTCCATTTTCATGTCCAAACCATGACAATAAAAACTAACAAGGCACATGTTACATGTCTCATCCTTCTCCAATTTTGCAATGAAATCTAATTCTTACATAATTGTCACAATCAACAAAAGAAAAATAAGCATGTAGCATAAGACCATAACCTTTACTAATTAAAAATCCTCCTGTTATTTATTCGACTCTGAATGTCTAAACCACGACCACAAAAACTAACAAGGAAACAATATATAGATAATTTCATCATCCTTGTAATCGTTGTTCACAATCAACAATACATCACAACCCACATACCAAATTGCAAGTCAAACACCACTCTTCACGATGTTCCTCCGGGCCAAGAACCTCGCGATAGGGGGCGTGAGGGCGACGGTGATGGGAACACGTACGGGAAACAGAGCCTTGTTGCAGAGGATGGCGAGGGTGAATGCGCCGCCGGCGGAGGTGGCGAGCTGAGCCGTTCGGTTCTTGACGGGCACGGAGGCATCGTCACCGGAAGGATCAGGGTTAGGGTTGGGGTTAGGATTAGGGTTTTCTTTATCGGAGACAGCGCCCATGTGGAACTTCTCGAGGATGGCTTCGACATCAACGTTGTTTCTGATAGCAACGTAGAGACCAGTGACAGAAACTGCAGAGACGCCGCAATGAACGCCCAACGCTACTTTTCCGTATTTCTTCAACAGCTCGCGAAATCGACCTCCAACCATTCTGTTCTGTTCTATGTTGTTTTTTTTTTGTTGTTGTAAGAAACTGAGTGTGGGGTTTTTCGGAAATGAGAAGAGAGGTTTTTTTTTTCTTTCCTATTCTTTTTAGTGAGTGATTTTAATGCCACTCTTGGCTTAGGGTTTTTCTAACCAAGCATTGGCATAGCGTAACGAGCAAGAAGAGTAAATTGATCTTAAAAAAATTAGTCCTCAATAATATGTATTTTTCCTTTTTTTTAGAAAAAGGAGAGGGTAAAGATAAAGGGAAACCATGGAGATTTTATTCCTCCTTGTATAAATAAATATTCATGTTTATATGTTTCTAAATAGGAAATTATTATTCTCATGTTTGCAAATATATTTATGTGATAGACTCAATATATGTGGTTTCATTAGTTTTTTTAAAAAAGAGTTTTATTAATATCATGTTAAAGGAGATAAGTTATCTTATGTCATAGAGATAAATTTGTGAGCTCCACCATCTGAAAAATAAAAAAAGAAAAAAAAGTGACACAGTTATCAAAGGGTATATAGGAGAGAAATTTATCACATGTAATATAAGAGTAATTTTTCCCTTAAAAAAAGGGCAAACACGGATATCGAAAGATCGTGAGAGAAACTCTCCATCTTATGCTGCATGAAATTAACTTAACCCTTATAAATAATTTATAAATAAATGTGGGGGATTTTTTTGTCTTGGTCATGGGATAAAAATATAATGTTTTTGTTTAGTATATTAGAAAGTTAATGAACGAAAACAAAATATACTGAATATAATCAAAATAAATTATGACATGCATAATAAGTTAATATTACAGAAACGTTTATAAAATTAATAAATTTCTCAATATAGAAATAATTTGAATATAAATATATAAATAACAAAGCATGATATATTATATAAATTTCAGTATTTTAATGTATAAATATTGATACTGTATTGACAAAGTGCTATCCTCAGAATTAGGGGTATAAATAGGTTAGGTTATGTTAGTCTTTGACTTAAATAACTCAGACGTGTATAAAAAATATTGGGAGTGACCTGACCTATTAGCCTATATAGGCCACAAATTATAAGTATGGTCTGACTTATATTTAAAAAATAAAAACATTGGCCTAGGCTTGTTAGCGTGATTAAACCTATTAAATATTGAACAATTAAAAGAACATCTAAAATAATATTATTTTATTATTTAAAATTATTAAAATAATAATTTTATTTATTATATTTTAAATAAATAATATGATATAAGCCGGCCTGAAGGCTTAGAGGCCCGACATGTACAAAAAAGCTTATGACCTATTTTTTAAATAGGTTTTCTTAAAAGCCTAGACTTTCTATTTTACTATTTATAATAAGTCAAGTCTGACCTAATATAAGCTAGATCGTAAACCTCTGTAGGCTAGCCTAGCCCATTTACAACAAGAAACAATGTAGCGATTCATTTTTTGAGTAGTTTTGTCAATTTTAAACTTATGCGATATATATAATAATTTCATTATATCACATGAATAAGAATAATGTTACACAGTTATAAAAAAGAATAGACAGAGTTTTAATAAAATTAAAATAGATTCATCAATGGTTGTTGGTTGTGAAGTAGACAGTAGTCGTATATCTAATGTTAAAAAACATGTCAAATCATTATGTCAAAAATTCTGAATGAAAAATTCAATTTTGTTACATTTTTCTATAAACAACCCAAACGATCCAATGTTATTGTGGGCCTTGAACTGGTCCAACATTTTGACTGGTTTGAGACCGGTGTTGTAAATATCAGTTTTCAATTAGTAGGTAACCCGGTCCAATTTTACCTACATGGCATTGTGTTTGATCCATATTAAGAGATAATTTAAACAGAACAGTAAAGCATAAATAGATGAGTCACATGATAATTTTTTTTTGAGAGACTTATATTTATAAATTTTTTGTTTACAAATCATATTATGTATTTTCTGAGAATATATAATGTAATTTGCAAAAATTTGTAAACAATCATTTTCTAATTTTGTGTTGTCAATTTGTTCACATGTGACCTACTTATAAAATTAAAAGATTTGGTGATATTCAGGAATAGAATAATGTATAATTTATTGTAATATCCGTTATGTTGCATTATTTAATGTACTATAGCATTAGGATATAAAAGAGTATGACTTAATCCTCATTTTGTGCAGTGAACAACATTTTGTAACCTAGTTTGGTGGGTAACAGAAATTCTGAGATTTATGCTGTCTCTTGAAATGATTTTTGTCCTGTAATTTACTATTTTAACAATAAAATATCATTTTATTTGTATTGTATTATCCCTTAATTTTTAGTAAATCAAACACACCCTAAATGTTAAATGTTGAAAGACTTTAATCTCGATCTTATTGTGGTGGCAACCTTTTTAACACTACATAGAGGAACCACAAATGGTAGGTCACCGTATTACAATAAGATCAATTGGTACTATGATGAAATCAAGGACTTTCTTTTCAATTCAAATCCAATAAAAAATAGAAATATAATAATATTTTTAATATAAATACTATGTACATTTATATAAAAACTTGTTAAAAAGAAACTCTATTTAGTATTGACTAGATTGTCATGCATCATTAAACTTTGTGAAATTTCTAATAATCAAAGTATATAATTATAAGTTGTTTTGTAAAAATTTAAAACCTTACCTCCAAGGCTATACAAGATATTGAAGATAAGTACATAAATAACATTAAGAAGAGAAATATATATGACTGTTTCGGGTTACATAGATTGACCCGGAAGTTCTTTTGACGTTTAATAAGCAATAAATGAATTTAATTACATGTCCACTTTCTGATTTTCAAATTTGAATAGCAATTTAAACAAAGGCATTTCCTCAATAACTATATATGTAATACTTTTCTCCCTGATTTTCTTTGCTGAAATTGTCTATATATAAGGCACTAAATTTAATAAGGGGTTTTAGTTTGTCATTTAACATCACCATAAAAACTTTCTTACACACACAACATTTTGTGAGGCTCACACTTTTTAAAGCAACAAAAAAAAAAAAAACTATGGCACGCAAAACGAATCTCTATAACATTACACAATCATTTTTCCTACAACATAACTCTTATAAAACCCATTTAATAAACTCGTAAGAGTTATGATCAAAACAAAAAATGGCTAGTCTTCCAATTGGCTAAGATATTTTCAGTATGAAGAAGGAAGGGACACACCAAGTGACACAAGAAACATTCTTCTGATAATCTTCACTTTGGTGGCTGCAGTGACATTTGAAGCTGGTGTGAATCCTCCTGGTTGGGTTAATTTGGCAAGAGATATATATATATATATATAGTAGCAATGGACACATTGCAGGGAGAGCAATATATATATGCTTCACAGAAAAAAGCTTATTATGTTTTCCTCATCTTCAATACTTTGGGTTTCTCTAATTCAATCTTGGTCATTTTGTCACTCACACACAAGTTTCCTTTTCATTTTGAGATATGGGTTGCCACTCTTTCCATGGCTGTGACTTATGGATCAGCCATTTTTGCTGTCTCCCCTGAGGAATCAATCAATTTACGCTATGTCCTTATCACTGCTGCGGGACCCTTTGCTGTAAGACTTGTGGTTTTTATCTTCAGCTTATTCTTAAGAAAGCATGTCATTCAGAATCAAGATGCTTAATCAGATTCAGCTCATGGTTGATCATGTTCTACTTATTTGCAGTTCTAAGAAAAATTACTTTGAAAGTATTGAAATTTGTAATGATTTTAGAAAGGATTGATTCTAATTTTGTAGCTGAAATGCAGATGACTTGAATGAGTTTCTGGTCTTTGCTGCCTAACACCTTTATATTAAGGTCACTTAGGTATAAGCACATATATATGCAAATTATATTGTATCTAGTTGTGATAGGAAACTTTGTATAATTAAAGCAAATTCCTAATTCGTTCATGAGAGTTTGAACATTAGACTGAATAATCTGAAAATTTAAAATCCTACCTATGATCTCAAAAACCACAAATATCTATAACGTTGATCCTTGTGTCAAGATTTCTCAGTAGACTTCATAGAATTATACTCAGATAACATATTAAGGCCTGTTTGGTACCTCTCCTTCTTAAAAGTTGTTTTCAAACTAAAGCTAAAAAAAAAGCTAAAAGTTGTTTGAATATAAAATTTTTAGCTTAAAATAGCATGAGAGAGAGAGAGAACATTTGAACATGCTATTTGCCGAGAGAAATCTAAACAATAGATGAAGACTATGGCAGCGCTCCAAACTCAAAAGACAACCTCAACGTTTCATTTCAAGAAAAGTTAAAAAGAGCTTAAAAAAAAGTTCTTCTCAAGAGTTTTTGACTTTTAATTTTTAATTTTTTTTTTTTATAAAAAGAGTTTTTTATTATAAAAATTTTTCTCAAAAAATCTCTTTAACCTAACTTTCTGCTTGTAAGAAAAAAAAATTAAATAAGAAGATATCCAAACAAGCACTAAAAATTCTATATTTTGTGCATGATGTAACATACAATTTTCATATATGAAATTATATTTTTTATTTTGGCTTTGAAAAAATGACATTATTTTAAAGGATTTTATGTTTGTTGTGTTACATGATGTAACATAACTTTCCTACACACAATTGAAAAGAGAGAGGAGAGAGAAGAAAGGAAAGAGAAAAATTAAGGGATGAGACCCACATAAAATTTTGTGAGTAGGAAAGTTGTTACATCATGTAACACAACAAAGATAAAATCCTATTTTAAAAACCCAAAATATTTCTTCTTTTTCCTCCGTCTTCTCCTCTCTCACCCCCAAATCTGAAGATCATGAACTCAAATCATATATATATATATATACATATATATATATATATATATATATATATATATATATTAACATCTTGAGATTGATTAGAAAATTAAATAAATTTTATAATGTTTAAATTTACTTTATATTCAATTTTCAAATTGTAATTATGTTATTCTTCTCTTATTTATATATTATATATTCATATTTAGATATACATCAAATATATTTGAGATAGACTAAAAAAACAAAAGGTTTAGTGTTTATCATTTTAAAAGACATAGAGTTATGTCATTTTAAGAGATAGAAAGTGAATATTTTTTTAAAATTTAAATTTTTAAAATACTAGGTTATGTCTTGCTCTCTCTTAAAATGACACATTTATATCTCATTTAAAAGGAAAATATTTTTTCCAAAAACAAAATCAATTTTATCATGTTTAGATTTATATTTTTCTAATTTTGAAATCCAAATTCAATTATTTTTATCTTATATATTTAATTATCATATATTGATATTTAGATAAACATCAAATATATTTGAGATAAATTAGAAAATTAAATTAAATTTGTTATCTTTAAATCTATTTTCAACAATTTTTATTATTTTATATCTTTTCAATATATTTTACATATTTTTATATCTCTTAAACTAATTCAAATAATATTATCATATGACAAAATTAGAAAAAAAATAGCAAATAATTCTTGTAACAACATAATGAGTGATGTCAAATATGACTACAAGCCATTAAGATTGATGTAAATGATAAGGGATTTAAATATTTATATTAAAAAAAGAAAAAATGACTACTAAAATAGCAATACTAACGGTTGATTTTTAAAAAGTGAGTGGGCAATTGCCCACCACTGCTTTATAGTCTGTTAAGAATGTAATTTTAAATTTAAATCCAAAATTTGTTTATGAAAAAAAAAAAATTACTGTTTAAAAGATCTTAGCTTTAATGCTTGACTATATCTTGAGAAACTAGTCAATCATCTTGATTAATCTTGACAAATCAGATATATAACTTATCTACCTAGGGAAGAGATACTCATAAAAAAAGCCAAATAATTATAAATATCTCAAATCTTTAAATTAATTGTTATTATTAAACTCAAATTGTTTTGAGAATGAGATACAGTTGGTAGAAGATTATTAGAAAATGTAAAATAAAATGAAATTAAAGGATAGCTCACTACAAAATCGCCTAAAAGAAGCCGACCAAACAGTCAATCTTTCTGCTTGGTGCTGGCACTGCTACAGTTGGCATTGTTTGGTCTCTTTCTCTGTCTCTCTCTATATACAACCAATCTCTGGTTGTCCATTATTGCACATGTTTTATTTTCACTTCTCAAGAATTAGCACAAACTCTTGTCCCTAGAAAAAAAGTGTTACATCTAGTACCTCTATTTGTCTGTGTACATAGTTGTACAACTGTCAATTCTGTGTGAGAGTGAATTTTCTAACGCGAAAAACTGATTATGTTATTTGATCACAATCATTTATTGATGATGAGATAAAAGAAAAATATATATAATTTTAAATCAAATAATATGATAATTTTTTCACATGAGAGAATCTACTCTCATTTCTCTGTACATCATTTGTACCCAAGAATTAGCACAACTGTCAATTAATCTTAGGAGTGTTTTTTGTTTTTGTTTTTTGCATCAGATGTATCAACATCTCTTTCAAAAAAAGAAAAATAGCAAAAAATATTTAAATTGAAATGAAATAAAAGTTTCTCTGTGTACGTAAATCTTTTGTCTCCATATGACCAAAATGGCTGTTTTCTCACCCAAAAATTTTGTTCAATACATTAATAATTTTTTATTCAACCATATAAAGAAACAGTAAATTATTATATTTAATCGAATTAAAATACCAGACTTTTCTAGCCAGAGACAATTTTCTGTACAATGCTAAATACTTTAATCAGAATCCAGAAATAAAAAAAGGGTAGAACATAAAACTAGTGAAAAGAAATTGAGTCCATAAGTAAAATGATTTAATGTGCAAGTCTGTAATTGGTTCACTACATCTAAAGCTAGATTACATGCATTGAGAAAATGCAGGAAATCAAACAGCTAATTGTTGTTGCTTTTGATTGGAAGATTCATCCTCGTTGAAGCATAAATGAGCCTTTAATGATTTTCCTAAACTTAGTGAAGAATCTGTGAAATTTAGAGGCTGCATCAGCAGCATTTCTCTTTGGAGATGGTCACAGTAGGCTTGGAATGTGCCAGGTGTTACATTTAAATGGAAACCCAAACCAAATAGAAAATCCACTTCAAGAAAGTTCATCTCTATTGTGGTGATTCCTCCAACTTTTGCATAGTAAGCATTGTTGTAGTACCTGAGGATTTCAAAATAAAGACAGAAAATTTAAGACTTTATAAATTATATACAGATATAATTTTCTGGAAATTTGCAATTGTGCTTAAAGTTAGATGCTGCAGACATGCAATAAACTGGTAGGGTCACATGGGTAGGTTGTCTCTGTCTGATGGGAAAGCCAGACTGGACATGGCATTATTCACAAGCAAGACAAAATTCATGAAAATAAATGTCATATAATTATGGTAAGAAAATAAATAAAATGCAAGATCTGGATTAATCAGAGATTTTTTTTCTCATATGAAGAGAGATTGTAATTTACACAGATAGTCTATGTTTAAAATATTAATAATTAAAAAAGAAATCCTAATTAAGGAAATATTAAAAATTATTCTAATTGATTCCTATGAATTGTGATGTAATATTTTCTTAAAATATGAATATACACAATGATTTTTTCCTGAACTACTTTGAAATCAAGAGTGAAAAACAAGGATCTCCAAACTGAGGAATGACAGAGCAATTGAGCCACCTTTTCTGTTTTTCTCTTTATCAGTTCTATCTGACAACAACAATTTCTCACAAAGAAATTCAAGAATCACCTGAATTGTAGTCTTAAATATATACTCTTCCATGTCAAGAATTCATCATTGATTATCATAATAAACAAAAATTTAGCAGTGTGTTAACAACATTAAGAAAACTTACAAGTCATCCATGAATTTAGCAGCAACCATAACACTGGTAATGAGTAACCGATGCACATTGAAGGAGTTGATGGGCAAAGAGGGTTGCCTTTGAGTGAAACGATCAAGATAGACATATGCAACAATGAAGCATGATGGACTACAATTGGCATACTTGAAAATTCTCTCAAGGTAGCTATGAATTGAGATAGTGGGGCGAGTCAAGCCATGGAAAACTGAGATCTTTTGGTGTAGGAGTTGTTTGTTAAGATCATTTGATTCAGCTACCCTTTTGAGCAAAGAAGAGAGAAAAGCTATAAGCTCTGGCATCTCATTAGGATTCTCAAGCTCTGCCATGACCAATGAGTAATGAGTAATGAGCAATTTAGAGTTCTTGAAATTCTGATGTCAGATAGTGTGGGTATATATAAGGGTGATGTAAAACTAGTAAAATAGGTTAAGGGTAGGTACTTCTATGGAAAACATTTTCTCGTGTTATATGAGAATTCAATTTTCATGTTAGTGACTCTTCGATTTGCGTGAAAAGTTTTTTTTTTTCTTTTTTTAATAAATATGGAACCCACCACTAGTTGAGTCACAACATGAGAATTGAATTCTCATGCAACATGAGAAAATTAAATCCCTACTTTTATTGGCCAAAATGCCCCCTTTGTTATTTTAAATTGTGACAATGTACGTTGGCATTTGTGGTGGCTTGTTTCCTTTTTCGGTTAAAAAAGTTTTAGGTTCTTTAGTTGGGTAATGATTTCCTTTTCTTAATTTCAAAACTTGACTTGCAAAAGAGGGAATGAGGGTGTGTTTATTGTGGATTCATGTCTCTTTATTACGATGAAATTATGGTTTTATGGTGATTTATTTGTGACAACAGTGATGGTATTCCATACCCATCATGTGATTACATGTGGGAAATTTGCGACGTTAATCTAAGGGTCCCACGTTTTAGGGGACCTTTGCATGTGTTTTGATTCTGCACAAGTGGGTAACATAACATGGATTTGCTATGTTGGTCCATAGCATAAGTATATGCTGCTTTTGTTCCTATTTCCTTGCATACTCCATAAAACTAACGCAAAAAAAAGAGAGGAGATGCTTTGATTTAAGATTGATTCATGTGACCGATATCAATCTCAGATTTTAAGTAAGAACATAGTTATCACGATCATATAGTGCATGGTATGATACCATTCACGAGCACAACAATATATATCATAGAGTGTATCGAAAAATGGGTTTGTATGATAGGATATGATATGTATCGTATATCATACGATACAAAAATTAAATTAAAATATTTAATTTTTAATATAAAAAAGAAAAAAATATTTAATTTATGATTTAAATTAAAAAATATAAAAAATTATTATTCCTAAGGAAAAGAAAAGGAAATTTTGATTTGTGATTTAAATTCAAAAATCAATATAAAAAATATGTATAATAATAAAGGAAATAATTAAATAAATATTTTAATATATTTTTAAATTACTTTTTATTATGTATATATATTTTATGATTCAATACAATTTACGATATACGATATAAAAAATTGGCTAAACGATACATCATACGTATTCAATTCAACAACATTGAGTAAGGAATAGTCACTAATTTGTAAAGTTCTTGAAAGGATCAAACTTTGATTAGAACGAGTCTTTTATGTAATACATTGTTAATTTGAACGAGTCTTTGATGCTTTAGAAATCAATAAATATTACATTCCTTTATGTCAATGTGCAATTACTTGTAAACAACTGGTCACCAAAAGAGTACAGCTACGATGAGATGTATTTTGCTTACTATTTACATAAACCAGTTGGAACTGTTGGCTGTAATTGCAAATAGAAAATGGAGACATGAACTTTTTGTATGACCTTTATGTGTATCTAACGTGCCAGAATAAAGCAAAATAGTATAAGATTTCTGACCCACATTGTTATGCATGTTGTGTAACTTGGTACAACTCTCTCAGCATTTTTTTTTTTTTTGGATAACACTCTCTCAGCACTCTAACTCAACTTGTTGAGCAAACTATTGTTTCGGATATTTGCTATAGGATAAATTAAATAAGTGGACGCGTATTATAGGATAAAGTCTGATAATATAAGTTTTGATTAAATTTTAATATTATTTAATATTTGACATAATATTGTTTAAGATAATGTATTGTATAAGATAATATTATTTGGTGTTTGGTAATACATTGTATAATACTAGATAGAATAAAAAAATCTATTGATCAATGTATCAAAAAATATATTAACTTTTATAAAAATAAAAATCTCCAATATTTTAAAAATTAATAGATAGAAAAAAAATTATTTAAATGGATTAATATTAAAATAATATATTAATTCTTGAGAATTGCGCTGATCAACGATGTTAATATATCAACTCTTATCATGTCTAATCTCACCCCTTTAGGTCCGATTAAATTATATATCATTTTGATGTATTAAGGAACTATGTTGTATAAGCTTATATTATATAATGATCATACCAAACAACTAAAAATATCATAATATATAGTATAAGATTACACTGTTAAACCTTATATATCATACTAAACAAGCACTTAGTACATACATAACGACAAAAGCTGGCTTTGGACAACAGCTATCCCTATATAATCTTTCACAAATTAAATCCATCAAATAATTCGGGATATCTTGTACTGGTATCTTTTGTTTAGTAAATGTTTAATTGCATTGAGTCAATAATCTGAACAGCTAGATAATTGAGTAGTAAGTGGTGCTGGAAAAGTATGGATGGATACACTTGAACTAGCCACTACAATGTCACATTTATGTGCGTGAGGAAGAACAGGATTCTATAACCACTAACTTGCAAAGTGGAGCTGTATTGGAGAAATGTTAGCACAACATTTTAAATGCACATTTTTACTGCTATTGTTAATTTGTTCCAACGGTGCAAAATAATTATCTCGGATTTATTCAAATTTAACGAGTAATACAACTTTCATATATATGGGTGTGAAAAAAACAAAAAAATCGAACTGAATTGTGAATTGATCTAAATTACATCAAAAGAACTATATTTTTTTGAACTAATTCAAAAAATGAACTATTTTATTCAAGGGAAAAAATTTGTCCTTTTAAATGACACGTTGTGTCATTTTAATTTTTAACATTATATATTATGGGTAGTACATGATTATAATATAAATTTTTTCTCTTTTTCTCTCTCCTCAATCACTTCAGCTGACGTGGAGAGAGAAAAAAAATAACTTTTTATATTAAAATTATGTACTACTAATACATAATATTAAAAATTAAAAGTACATAACTTGTATCCTTTAAAAGGATAAATGTTAAATTCAAAGTGGTTCAAGAATTGAATTGTTTTTTCAAAACTACATTGGACTAGGAACAAAACAATACCTATTTTTAGGAATATAATATAGAGAAAAATATTTCTGCAGTTACTGCATTTACTCCCAAAGCGACGTCGTTTTGATATCGTTTTGGGATTGAAAAATTAAAAAATTATAATTATAAAGACTATAATAACCCAAAAATAAATTAAAATTATAAAAACATTATGAGTTTCACTCAAAACGACATCGTATTGAACTTACTGCAGATAACTTAACTGCAGTGACCGCATAAAAAACAAACCCTATAATAAAACCAAATAAATTGAATCCAACCGCAAACCAAACCAAACTCTATTATATATTTCTAAACCGATTTAAAAATCGAACAATTTCCTACAGACCAGTTAAAGAACCGAGCTATTTTCCTTAGTTCGGAACTGAACCAATTGAGAGTTTGTTAGCAATGCTACCTATCTTAAGGTTTCACTTGGACTTTTATTTCTTTGGAAAAAATTTACAATGCTCTTGTGATTTATTTCAAAATCACATATATCCTTATGATTTTTTTTATCACATATGTTCCTGTAATTTGTAAAAAAATATTTTTTTTATCATATATATCCCTGTAATTTTTTATTTTTTACAAAACACATGGATATATGTGATAAAAGAAAAAAAACCACATAATCATAAATGATTATGAAACAATGAACTTTTCACTATTTCTTTAAACATAGAGTATTAGTTGTTATAAGGGCGATGGATCCCTATGCATATTACTCACTTCTAGAAGTCTTGTACACTTCCACAATTGAGTAACTTCTACCTGAATGCTAATTTTACCAATCCATATGTTAAACGAAGTTTGGTACCCAATACAACTATTGAATGCGAAGTAAAATCCAACAGCAATACGTCATAGCACCGAACCGAAAGTGAGAAGCCCAAGGGCCAAAACCCAATTGAATTTATTGCCCTAGTTTTTTGTAAAATGAAATTGAAGCAGCAGCGGCAAAATCATATATATGTTTTTTTTTTTTTTTTATAACAAAATCATATATATGTTTTTCTTACAAAAGAAAGTGAATAACATTTACTATATGTTTTGGTTATAATTGTTAATGTGACCTTGAATATGAAAGAATAGTGCTACATGCACACTAACACACATTAATTCACATCCATTCAATTTTTACTATTTTATTACAATTCTTCGATCGTACACTCTCATTCCTTAAACATTATTCAATAGGTGAGAGATGTGAGGCAGCATGTGAAGAAGCATTTCTCAATATGATATGTTAACATAGTTCAGAATTCATTCTTTTACCAAAATAAGATGACTAACAATGATATTCAATTAATTGAACATGATGAGGTCTAGGACTTTTTTAAACACAACTTCATCCAGAACACATGCCATCATATTTCCAAGAACACCACCATATGATAGCCAGTATGTGAGATCATACATCCTAGAATTTTATAAAAAAACTCATGGCTATAGCCCTTAGGAAACGACAGGAAACACCAATAGAGATTCAGAAAACTTCACATAGGCATAACAATAATTTCCCAGGGCTCAGATCCTCTTTTTAATCTCTACCCTTAACTTATTTTAAATGCTGACATTGTTAAACTCCTAAACTAAAAGTCTTTTTTTACTATAATGAAATCCTCAGAGGAATCCTTAGTATTTTGTCCCACCATTGGTCTCAGTAAAACACAAATACAGTATAGATATGCCAAGAAGCACACAAATCATAATATCTTCAAAAGGATACTGTGCCAGAACAACGAAATTGTGTTCCCTGAGTTGAATAATTCGATTTCAATACAAATCAGCAACATGATTACTACTAGAAACTGATCATCAAGTTCCACAGATCCCAAAATCACCAGGAAAAAAAGAAAGAAACAAAAGTGGTAGATGAGTATAGTTTAATATCAACCTACCTAAAACAAAAGCTGAACTAGTAAACATCCATAATCTATTATCTCTTGGGCAAGCACAAGATTGAAAAAAAGATTCAATCTTTTATTTATCTATGATTCTGATGGTGATGGTATAGTCTTACCCTTCTTCCTTTTCTCAGAAACAGCATTGGCAAAGGCCTCAACAATCCGCTGCTGAGACTCCAGAATCATCTCAGTACGCTTCATTTCCATCTCCATCCGCATGGTCTCAATCTCCCTCGCCATTTCCATCTTCATCTGCTCCATCCTCACAAACCCATCTCTCAAAACCTTGATTGCACTCACCATTTCACCAACAGGGTCCCTCTCCCTCTCCCTCTCCCTCTCTCTTTCCCTTTTCCCCAATCCACTTCTTTCCTTAACAACCCTTGTTGGACCACCACCAACACCAACACCAACACCACCATTAGAATTTGTGGGGTTGTTCAATTTCTGATCACCAACTTTGCCAAACAACTTCGACCCATGTTGGGCTACGCTAACCCCAGTTGGGATCCGAATCCGAAACCCAGCTCCGGCGCCGGCGCCGGAACCGGCGATTCCGTTCCTGTACAATTTGTTAATGCTCCTTGTGTTGGAGCCACTCCCATTCTTCAATTTCAACCTTTCGTACAAATCATCTTCGTCATCATCTTCAAGATCGAGACTTTCGTGGTTGTTATCGTGATCGGGTTTCACCGATGAGGGACCCTTCTCCATGAAATCCATGGATTTGAAGTGAACCCATGAGGAGTTGATACGCGCCACCGGGAGGGACCGTAGGCGCTGGATCTCGGTGCGGTAGCGCTTGCGGAGCTTCTCCATCTTGTGGCGGCACTGCACGGCGGTCTTGGCCGCCGGAGAAGCGTTGGGGCAGCGGGCGGTGACGGCGTCGGCGACCTCTTGCCAGTGTGTGGCCTTAAGGTTGGTGCGGCCGAGGGAGTACCACTTGTCGCGGTAGGCGTCGATGAGGGCGGCGGTTTCTTCGGGGGTCCAGCACGGCGGAGGAAGGCGGCGAGTGGAGGGTGGCGCCGCCGCGGGGAGAGGGAGCGGCACGGCGGAGGGTGGGTTGGAATCTGTAGGGGAAGATGGAGAGGCCATGGATGAAGCGGCGTAGGATAAAGATAAAAGGCGCAGGATAGCAACGTTGTGGTTGCGGTGGTGGAAAAGGAATATTAAGGGTTAAGGTGTAGAATTAAGGTGAAGGATAAGATGGGTCGTGGTGGAAGGAGAAAAAGATTGTTTTTTTAAGGTGGTTGTTATGGTGGTGGTGGAAGAGAATGACATGGTTAAAGAGGGTTGGTTGGGGGTGGGGGTGGGGGTGTGGGAGGGATGTGCGGCTGATTTTATGACGTGGGTGGATGAGGAGGCCACCACAGCATACACCACCGCTTAGGTGAGGGATAGGGGCTAACGTGCGCCGCGGGGGAGAGAGGTCCACCTCTGACCTTGGCCATGACCAATTCCCTTATCCTATTCCTCGTCATCATCATCATGATCATGATCATCAAAATTAGCTGTTTGTGGGGTGGGACTTTTGTGAGTGTGTTAATGTGTTATTAAAGTTACCCGCCGCCAAGGATGCAAATGGAATATGGAAGTGGGTGGGTGTGGTGTGACTTTGTTTTGGTTATATGACTTGTGAGAGAGGGTGATTTGGTTTTGTGTTTTAGCATTTAGCAATTAATAACAACATTTTTAAGGGGTGTTACTTTGGTTTTAGGGGATGGTGTCGTGGCAAGGAGATCATTTTCTGTACAATTGTAATATGTTGTATATGTTATTCAATAAGTGATATTTGGATAAAAAGATTCTTTTCTTTTCTTTTCATACAAGTATTATAGTTATTCTTAATTTTTATTGGTTAGTTACACCTATGAATGGTGCCATAATAGTACCTAAATATTTCTCGGTGGAAAGAATGGTTTGGTTTTGACCATAAGATAAGAGGGACAAAAGGTTTTGTGGTATGGTGCTATTATTAGTGGTGGCATGGTGGGGAGAAAGAATGACTTTTTGAGTCTTTGGAGAGAGAAATAAAAGAAGGATGGGTTTGGTGGGATGTCTTAAAGTTTGGGACATTGGGGAGAGGGAGTTTCGGTGGATTTTGGTTCACGTCATCGCGTGGATTGCCAATGCCAACGACCAATGGGACTTTGAAATCAAACCAAACACTTGCCCAATTTGGGGTACCCTACTTATCATCTATGATCACACTATTCACAACTCACGAGCCAATCCAGCTGTAATTCTCGTACGATCGTTGTCCCACCTTATAAAAGATTTAAAATATAAGTTTGACACAAAATATATGTAGGAAAGAAATCAATCGTCACTTGAACGTATACAATGACACTAACCATAAGTATTTCAAGTGAAACTTCACAATTTGTAATTAAAAAAAGATTTTATTAATCTCATATTAAAAGAGATAATTTATCTCATATCATAGAAATAAATTTGTGAACTCCACCATTCAAAAAAAAAATGAAACAATTATCAAAGAATATGTAAGAGAAAAACTTATATCATGCAGCATGAAAATAGTTTTTCCCTTAAAAAAAAAAAAAGGGAGATTATACTTTTAACTTATTTTTTCTTACCATCATTTTTTTGGATGATTAAATTAATTAAGAAATTATATTTACAATATATTTTTTTTACAATTTTTTTTTTGGTTCTTGGATCAAAACTCAATCAACAGCTTTTTTTTTTTGATAGCCCAATCAATAGCTTTCATTTAATATCATTTTGTAATTTTGATTTGATTTTAATTCAATAAGTGATTGTAGGAGAGTGTAACGAAAAAAAAGTTGTAACTGTAAATTTTCCATAAAAGTATATAATAAGAATTAGTTAAGATACTAATGTATAAAATAACGAAATAATTCCAGATAGATGAGAAATGTAGACGGAGGGTCACCCTACGATACTACTACGTAACTTTTTCCTTTTTAACTTTTGGGGAAGGTCAACAATATTTTAATAAATAATCACGAATACATAGTAGTTTTGAAATTATTTATGAATCTATAACAGTCATTCACGTCCAAATTAAGCGTGACTATTCACGCCCAAATTAGGCGTGACTCCCAAGGCATTCACGCCTAAATTAGGCGTGAATCATCTGGTGTTGACATGTGGCAAAAAAAGTCAACTTACAAATCGTAAAACTTTGAAAAGTCATAACTTTTGACTCGGGTATCCGAATGAGATAATTCTTTTTCTGATTCCACATAACTTTTCAAGATCTACGCAATGACATCTCATTTGATATATTTTATCTCTCACAAACACAGTTCAAATTTGCAATAATTGTATTATATAGTGTATTACAAAAAAAAAAATTATTATTAATAAGAAAAATAAAATAATCATTAAATTTGTGATTTAAACTCAAAAATCAATTTGAAAAATCTGTATTAATAAAGAAAGTAATTAAATAAATATTCTAAACACTTGGTAGAATATTATATAAATTTGTATATATTTTAATAATTAAATAAATAACTTTGTACATTATTTTTTTTCAAACACTTGGTAGAAGTATATATTTTAATATGACATTAAGTATACTTATTTATAGATGAGTTAATCTACTTTGGTGCCATCTTTATAGTATTATTGTTGCAAATTTGAATTGTGTTTGTAAGAAATAAAATATATCAAATGAGATGTCATTGCGTAGATCTCGAAAAGTTATGTGAAATCAAAAAAAGAATTACCTCATTCGGATACTTGAGTCAAAAGTTATGACCTTATAAATTTTACGGTTAAATTATTAATTTTTTGTGACACGTGTCAACACCAGACGAGTCACGCCTAATTTAGGCGTGAATTCTTTGGGAGTCACGCCTAATTTGGACGTGAATAGTCACGCCCAATTTGAGCGTGAATAACTGCAATAGATTTGTAGATAGTTTCGAAACTATTATATTTTCATAATTATTTTTTAAAATAATAATATTTTAATTTTTTTGCCAGCATAGAAGTTGAAAGTAGATCTGCATGAGCATATGTACAGTTTTCATTGTTAACTCATTTTTTATATAATCTCTTAAAACACTTTAAAATAACTCCATTAATATTTAATAATAAAGCATTACAAGTTATTTAATATTTAAAAAAATTTAATACTTCCTTCAATTAATAATTAAGAAATTACTAAAAGAATTAGTTATAAGAATCTAAAATTATTCTTACCAAAATGCATCATACAATCGGGCAACATGTAGTTTTTTTATTTCAATATAATTTTTTTGAACTAATTTTTATTTTATTTTTAAGTTTATTTAAATTTAAAAAACTTGAAAAGATCTTCATTATTGAACGAATGAGTAACTCCTACCATTATATCTTATCCAATAGTAATTCTTATATCTAGCTGAATGAGAGAAAAATGAATAATGAAAAGTATAAAAAAAAGTTAGAATAAAAAAAATTAGGGAATTCTCGTAATTATTCTTGACACCATGTCTTATTCTATGTCTCTAGCTTATCTATATCTTAAAAAGTGAACCAAGAAATGTCCACTAATTTTGTAGCTCACAATGCTTGTGAATGTGTGTGATGGTATCTTTGGCCCTATTCCCATCTCCTCTGTGCCTTCTTTTAAAACAAAACAAAAACAGAAAAAGAATAAAGAATTATCCACAATGCCACATACCTACCAAGCTGATTGAAGTATACTCAACTCCAATTGATTTGAAATCAGCTATAAATTTTTGTGCCTGAATATCTGCATTATTTAAGTCCCATCAAGCATGTAAGAGAAGCAACTTGAGACTGAGATCCATTCCTGTATTGCCTTGATAACTGAAACCATTATCACTTAATAAAGGGAAGAAAAAAAAAGGTTTTGAGAGAATAAATGAATGGAACCAAGAACAATCTAACAGTTTCTGCACCTTGTGTATAGATTTGAGGATTTATGACTTTGTGTTCATTCTCCGAAACCTTAATAAAACGGGGTTCTCCAAGACAGAGACCTTAATGTTACTCCAAAAATCTGGTTTAGTTGGAAGCTGAGAAATTTTCTCTAGAATTTCCATATCTTCAGATAGAACAGAGCCAAACACAGTGTATGCATTTCTCCATTCCCCGTGGTTAGCAAGGCTGATGAAGAATTCTGGACCAGAACCAACCCATGCAACAGATCCTCTTCTGATGGTGGGGCAGTATTCTTTTGGAATATCATTGAATATAGAGCCGTGGGATTCAAATGTTCCTTGAATTAGTGCAAAAGGAGGACCAAATGGAGCCTACATCAACATTGAAATTCAAAAACACATCATATAGGGGCCAGTAAATCAATAATCTGATACAAAAACTAGATATAGCAGTGTATATGCTTTCCCCCGTCCACAAGCAGACTTCAACAACAATTTCAGAACAAGAAAGCAAGGATGGAAATACTTGAGAGTAAAGAATACTTGGATATTGAATAATAATTTGTTACAATGTACAAGAGCTCTCTATTTAAAGAAACTAAAAGACCTAATGGGCTAAGTCCACAAAATGTGGGACTATATACCCTGAACTATTCTAACATCTACTCTAATACTCCCCCTCAAGCTGAAACATATATATTGTAAGCACCCAGCTTGCCACAAATGTATTCAACCTGAGGACCTCTAATAGCTTCAGTGAAGACATCTGCAAGTTGATTATTGGAGTTGACAAATGCCGTTTTGATTTCTCCTGACTGAATCTTTTCTCAAATGAAATGACAATCGATCTCTATATGTTTGGTTCTCTCATGAAATACAGGATTAGATGATATATGTAGCGCAGCTTGATTGTCACAAATGAGTGTCAGGGCTATTTTCGTTCACAAAGATGGAGCTCCCGAATCAACTGCTTAACCAAATTAGCACGCAGGTAGCAACTCCTATCGCACGATACTCAGCCTCTGCACTAGAGCGGGAAACAACAGTTTGTTTCTTTTTCAAGAAATCAGGTTTCCTCCAAAGAAGACACAATAGCCTGAAGTAGAGCGCCCATCCAAGGGTGATCCCGCCCAATCGGCATCTGAATAACCACAAATTTATGTATTTCCCTGATCTGAATATAATAAGCTTTTCCCTAGTGTTCCTTTGATATACCGGAGGATCCTCAGAGCAGCATCCCAATGAGAATCACAAGGAGAGTCAACGAACTGACTAGCCACACTAACAGTAAAAGAAATGTCCGGCCTAGTCACAGTGAGATAATTAAGCTTCCCAATCAGCCTCTCATAACATCCAGGATTAGATAATAGCTCTCCCTGTCGGATAGTAATTTGATAGTAGGATCTATGGGTGTATCAACCGGCTTGCACCCCAACATACCAGTCTCCTCTAGGATATCCAAGGCATATTTCGTTTGACACATAGAAACGCCCTGTCTAGACTGTGCTACTTCAATCCTTAAGAAGTAACAAAGCTTACTAAGATCCTTTGTTTGAAATTGACTGAACAAATACTGTTTTAACTGGTGAATCCCAGCTTGATCACTTCTAGTGAGAATAATGTCATCGACATAGACTAACAGATAGATGCATTTGTCAGGAGATGTGAACCTATAAAATACATAATGATCGACCTTACTGCGGATTAAGCCAAAAACCTAAACAACAGAACTGAAACGGCTGAACCAAGCCCGAGGAGACAGCTTGAGGCCATATAAGGACTTACGAAGCCTGCACACCATCCCAGACTCCCCCTGAGCAACAAACTCAGGTGGTTGCTCCATGTAAACCTCTTGTAAATCACCATGAAGAAAAACATTTTTAATGTCTAGTTGAAGGATTGGCCAGTGACGAACAGCAGCGATAGCAAGAAACATTCGGATCGACGCCATCTTAGCGATAAGAGAGAACGTGTCACTATAGTCAAGTCTGAAGATCTGAGTAAAACCTTTGGCGACTAAACGCGCTTCGAGACGGTCAACATGGCCATCAGCTCCAACCTTGACATTAAAGACCCACTGACAACCAACAATAGACTTCTCTAGAGGAGCAGGAACAAGATCCCAAGTGCCATTGGAATGAAGAGCAGTCATCTCATCAAGCATTGCTTGGCGCCACCCTGGATGAGAAAGTGCTTCACCTATGGTCTTAGGAATAGAAAGAGAAGAAAGACTAGAAATAAAGGTGTAATGTGAAGTAGAAAAACGGTCATAGCTTAAAAAAGTCTAAAGAGGATAAGGGTTATGAGTAGCATGTATACATTTTCTTTGGGCAATAGGAAGAGCCTCTGGTGAAGGAGTCGGAGGGGAAGAGATGACTGGAGAAGGCGATGAGTCACCCAAGGCCAAGTCCGCAGCAGGCATTTTCTGACAACGCTGATAGGTGAGAAAAAGGCGGTCTGTAGGGATGGAGGCAAGAAGTTTTTCCTCTGGGAGAGAGTCACTTGCAATTGGTAATGACAAGTCAAGAAAAGGAACAGGAAGAACCTGATCAACCTGTGACAACAGAGATGGGATAGAATAAAAGGGTTGTTGATCAAGGAAAGTGACATCAGCGAAAACAATATAACGCTTAAGATCAGGAGAATAACAACGATAACCCTTTTAAATACGAGAATAACCAAGAAAGATACACTTAAAGGCTTTGGATGTTAACTTATCCTTACCAGGGATGAGATCATTAACAAAACAAGTACAACCAAAGACATGTGGAGTTAGAGGATAAAGAGGAGCATCTGGAAACAATAGATTATGAGGAATATCTTAGTTGAGCACAGATAAATGCATGCGATTGATTAGAAAACAAGAGATGAGTACGACATTCGCCTAGAAGTGAAGGGGAACCTGCATATGAATAAGAAGGGTACAGGCAGTTTCAATGAGATGTCTGTTTTTACGTTCAGCCACCCCATTTCGTTGTGAAGTGTGAGGACAAGTGGTTTGATGTAAAGTACCTTGTGTAGCCAAGAAATTAGAAAAATCAATAGAAACATATTCCTTAGCGTTATCACTTATCACTACGTAGAATACGAATAGAAACACCAAATTGAGTATGAATCTCAGCATAAAACTTTTTATAAATGGAAAATAACTCAAAACGATTTTCATTAAATAAATTCAAGTACAACGGGAATAATCATCAATAAAGGTAACGAAATACCGAAAACCTAAAATAGACGAAGTACGAGTTGGACCCCAAATATCTTAATGAACAAGAGAGAAAAGAGCATCAGCTCGTTTATTGACTCGACTGGCAAAGGAGGAGCGTGTATGCTTCCCTTGCTGACACGACACACAATCTAAAGAATGAAGACCAGATAAAAAAGGAACCATTATCTACAACTTTGAAAGACTTGGATGACCTAGGTGGCTGAGGATAAGTTATGGAGATTCTGTGAAAGCATGCCACTGAAGGACGAGGCACAACCAGATAGTAAAGCCCCTGTGACTCACGACCCACTCCAATCATCTTCCCCGTACCCAGATCCTGCACAGAAACAAAATAGTTAGAGAAAAGTAATGGTGCAAGTGAGGGAGTGGACCAATTTACTAATAGAAATTAAGTTATAAGGGATGGCAGGAATGTAATAAACAGATGTCAAGGTCAAGGTAGAGGTCGGACGAGTTTGTCCAATCCCACGAACTGGGGCTTTGGTTCCATCAGCAAGGGCAAAAGAAGGTAAATGATCAGAATAAGTAAGAGATATAAAAAGTTCTTTATTACCACAGAGATGATTGGTAGCACCTGAGTCAAATATCCAAGGGCCAAGTGATGTAGAATGAGAAACACAAGTAACAGGATTACCAGTATCTGGAGCGGAAGGCTGAAACTGAGGAGAAGCCTTCATGAGAAGAGTCTGGAGTGCAGCATAGTCCGCAGGTGAGAGAGAAACTGAACCAGATGATGTAGTGTCTAACTGAGCTATATTCGCAGCAAGAGAGGTGGCCCAATTCTTGTAGTTATCAGAACCCTTCAGATTGGAAGAGGTAATGGGCCCAACATTAGTAGAGATGATTTCCAAGGAAGTTTTGGCAGGAGTAGGAGAGTTAACCTCCGAGAGATCAGGGGACGTTGCTGCCACTAATAACAAAATATAAAAGCCAAAAACGAAGGCAAACGATAGCCACTCAAGAACGTCGAAAGTGAGACCCACAAAGAACCAAGCACAGATCTGGAAAGAGGAGGAAAAACCGAGCTAGTCTGTCCAGGAACGACCGGAAAAGGACGCCGGAATAGTTCACACGCGCCAGTGAAGGGAGGCGCGTGAGCACCACGCGCAAGGAGAAGGAGTCGTGCGTGAAGGCGCGTAGGGACTCTTCTGGTGATGGGTCTTCCACAGACTTGGTCGCCGGAGAGAGAGGACTCTGATCGAAAGCTTCCCAGTTGAAAAACATGCCATAACAGTACTCCAGTGGCTGTGAACAGTGACGAACGGTGGTTCTAGCGGCGATCGGTGGTTCTGACGGTTGAAGAAAAAAGTCGGAGGTACGCACGGCGTAGAGGATCTGCTGGAAGGACACACGACTGATGAAGACTTGCCAGAAGGACGCACCACAAAGTAAAAGAGAGCACCCAAGCAGTGGGCTTAGGGTTTTAGTGGAAGGGGATCCCCAGAACAAATAGCTTTGATACCAACTTGAGATTAAAGAATAATTGAATATTGAATAATAATGTGTTATAATGTACAAGAGCTCTCTATTTAAAGAGACTAAAAGACCTAATGGGCTAAGCCTACTAGGTCTTAGCGGAATAATTGTATATCGAATAATAATGTGTTACAATGTACAAGAGCTCTCTATTTAAAGAGATTAAAAGACCTAATAAGCTAAACCCACAAGATGTGAGACTATATACACTAAACTATTCTAACAACTACTCTAACAGAAATGAAGCAGATGCAAGTACAGGATGAAATCAAAATGAATTAATTTAATATCATTTAAATTGAAAGCAGGATAACAGGAATTCAGCATGGGAGCAGAAGTTTGGAACTTTTAAGCCTTGGATTCAGAAAACTTCATTATGTTTTTATATTAAACTAAAACCCAAGTGATATTCAAACTGGACTAACTCTAATCTCTAAAAGAAGCTCGCACTAAAAGTCTAGAAGGGAGCAGATTCGAAATATGAGCGTCTTCCTGGCATTTTCACGTAAGATAGATCCATTTTCTTTCACTAAGTCCACTACGCAATAATGTAATATGCATGTACAATATTTTATAATTATTCACATAATAAACCTTACCTTTTTTATGTGGTTTCCTACGGAATCCCAAAAGCTTGCACGGCTTTCAGCACGATAAATCTGGCAACCAACACAATGAGGCAATGCCAACAACTGAAGAATGTAGGCAACAGATTGTGGAGCACAGTCAGGCAAAAGCTGTAGCAATGAAAGTTCATAAAAGGGTTTAGATATTACATTCATGTTCAACTCCAGAAGAATAGATGAAAAACCTCCTTAAGTGCACGATTCAAAGGTAGATGGAAATGAAAAACTAATTTAAAATTTAACTAGTTCTTGCTAAATCATGATGAGAACCCTTTATTTTTGTTTCCTCCTTTCAAACTAGATGAACATTGGAATATCATATCAGAAATCATATATCAGCAAGCATTCAAGCAATTATATCCAGATATTGGTCATGACATAACATTGCAAGCCACATAACAGCATGATTAAAACATAGAGAAGACAGAATCCGATTAATACTTAGAGAAGACAGAATCCTTATCTCACAAGGGAAAAACAAGAGGCAGAGTTCTAATCTAAACACCTCCTCCCTTGCACACAGCCACACTCTCCAACTAAAGGAAAGTATAAGGAAGAGATGAAGATATATGCAATATCTTCAAGCTATAACTACTTGCTTGGTATAGTTACCACCGATACAGCCCTCAGTCACTTCTTGTCTATTGAAACTTGCATATCTAATATTGAACTTGTATCAAATTCTGGTTGACAAATTGCACTTTGTATCAACCCTAGTAAGAAGTTACTTTCCTTGCAAGTTCATAATCCTAGATTCCAAGATTGTATGCAACAAAACAACTACCCTTACAGGCGTTTTTGAACCCAAATTCCACACAAAAGTCATAAGACGTATATAACTTCTCAAAGAGATCTTCTATCCAATAAATTGTCTTCAATTTCTACTTTCCAAACCTTTGGCTGATTCTATCAGATGCAACTTTTTTAAAAATTCACCATATAATCAGAACAAGAATTATGTAATAGATGAATGATTCAAGCCACAAAATAATCATCATGAGAAAAAAAGTAATCTGACAGTGCACTAAACAAAGTATAAATGGGTGTAATAACAAGAAATTATAAACAAAGTATAAAAATCTTTTTTCTCTTTCTCTCCGGTCACATATTTTTTCTCTTTCTCTCCGGTCACATATACAGATATACTAATGTATCAACAGGCTCCTACAACGGATTGTGAGTTGAAATTCCCATGGTCCATCTGAAAAATGACTCAACAATAGCACATTGAGAAAACAAAGCTGACTAACCAAAGAAAAGTATTAAATAAAGCTCAGAAAAGTCCTTCATTATCAAGGCATCGTCCCTCTCCTTTACACACATACATGCAGAAATATGTAGAGAGGCAAATAAGCAATCTGCTAACGATTGTATTCTTTTTAAACGAGTTTTGCAACACATTGGACATGCCTCATTTGCTAGATTATACATTTAGGAATAGACAATAGAAAATATGATAAAATGCAAGACACGCTCAGCATATTGGATACAAAATAACCAAGGTAAAAGAGTGGAATGAATGTATACTATAGTGGACATGCAGAGAAATACTTACTTTAATACGAAGAATTCCATAGTCAGTTTCCAGACCAACAATTGCCTAAAAGTACAAATTATAAGGTAAAGATAAATATATAGCTCAAAGAAATAGAGAAACTAAAATACATAGACAACAATCACATAGCTTACAGATGTTCACAAGACAACAAGTATATTATTGAAAATATATTTTGAGCACATTGCTATAAACATAAATCATTGCTTACTCACTAAATACATTTATTGTCATAAAGATGACATATATATTAATTATATAAAGACATTATGATCATAAAAAAAAAATTCATTAATATGTATTCAGTTCTTAGAATGAAGCAATTCTAACATAAAGCTGGATTCTCAATATGCATACAAACAATAATGAGGCTTGGTATTAGAAATCCTCCAAAAGTACTTTAGAATTTGTTTCAAAAATATAAATGTCCCCAAGTTCAAACATTAACAGATTAACTGGTAGGGAATGCAGAACTTGGCCTTCCTATTTGTACAGTAAATGTTTCTGCCTTTTCTTACAGCCAAATAGGGGGGAAATTCAGCAATTCGTTTATTTTGTTTACTGTCCAGTATAGAAGATTTTCATAGTGTAATCCATAACATAAACTTTTTACAATTTGGCACCTTTGGTTGGAGTGTAGCTCTTGTATTTCTAAGGAGGTTTCAATGGCACAGCACTTGATTTGGGATAAAATTAGGCATTTGGTTTCAATCTGGTGTCAAGCACATGACCTTTTTAATGGGGTTTCTCTAGTGGATATGTTGAGGGATTGGACAGTGATAGGAACCCACCCCAATTTCAGGTGTACGGTAGGCAGCGATATAGGAGAACCTTGGATCACATGAGGGTGAATCAAGTGCAACCAACTGTTGACTCAACAAATGGAGAAAATGTGAGGGCCGAAGGTGGTTAGGAGTGGAGAGGGAAATTCATACTATAAGATGGGAGAATCTGTTAGGGGGAGGGGTATCTTGGGTTATTTAGTTATAGGGACACCTTTGGTGTTTGGGATTGACTAGGGGGACATTGACCGTATTGCCCTTTTTTTCAAAAAAATTATCAGAATGCCACCACCCCAGTCAAAAAAATTTGCCAAAATGCCACCTTTCCAAACTCGCTACAATTGCCAGGGATTTTGGTTAGGCCACGTGGCACGTTGCCTGAGGCCACCAAACTCGCTACTAGTTGTAGCGAGTTAAGTGATCAAATCAATCAGTCTTATTTCTGCTTTTCAGTGACACGTGGAGGAGAGAGACAAACTCGTTGCAGGGTGCAGCGAGTAAAGCCTCAACAGTAGTAGATCTCGCTGCTACATGTAGCGAGTATATCTGACACTTAGCAATGCCTATCACTCTACGTGATGTCAGCTAGCTATTATGTCTTTCATAGTTCACATAGCAAAAATAGCTTATCAATGGACCAGCTTGTCTATTCGATGCACTTAGCAATGTCTATCACTCTACCTGGCAATTCTACCTTACTTTATTCTCTTCTACTAAATTATATTTGTACAAGGTTTTTTTTTTCACTGAACTCTCATAAACTTTCATATAACAATAATAAAATCAACTTATTATTTAATGTGTCAAACCCCCAATGTTTACGACAAAAGAAAAGAAAATCTTATCTTACTGCATGATAATCCTTCTGAAGTTAATCTTACTACATTTGATATTATTTAAATGAAATAGATATATATTTATATTCGTCACCTGAAAACCACATTATTTTTTAGGTGTGGCTAGCTTAGAGAGCTTAAAAGCAGGGAGCAGTGTGAAACATCGAGGCAAAATCATCCACCACAATAGGCATCGCTCCAATATTTGAGTTATTTATTTTATTTTCAATTTGTTGCATTTGGCATTGTTCATATGTGTCTAATAAATTACAAACGCTTGAAGATAAAATTGAGGTCTGCAGAGGTTGAACCTCGTCTGATCAAATTATAATAGCAAGAATATATACATATATATTAACTTTAGAAGGATTAGCATGTAGTAAGATGAGATTTTCTTTTCTTTTGTTAGAAACATTGGGGGTTTCACCCATATTAAACAATAAGTTGATTTTATTATTGAGTTATATGAAAGTTTATTAGAGTTCAGTGGAAAAAAAAACTTGTACAAATATAATTTAATAGAAGAAAATAAAGTAAGGTAAAGTGTTAGGTAGAGTGATAGACATTGCTAAGTGCGTTGACTAGACAAGCTGGTCCACTGATAAGCTATTTTTGCTATGTGAACTATGAAAGACATAATAGCTAGCTGACATCAAGTAGAGTGATAGATATTGCTAAGTGTCAGCTACACTCGCTACATGTAGCAACGAGTTCTGTTATGGTTGAGACTTCACTCGCTGCACCCTGCAGCAAGTTTGTCTCTCTCCTCCACCTGTTACTGAAAAGCAGAAATCAGACTGATTGATTTGACCACTTAACTCGCTACAACTAGTAATGAGTTTGGTGGCCTTGGGAAACATGCCATATGGCCAAACCAAACTCCCTGGTAGTTGTAGCGAGTTTGGTGTCATGACATTTTGGCAAAATTTCTGATTGGGGTGGCATTCTGACATTTTTTCTGAAAAAAGGGACAGTACGGTCAATGTCCCATGACTAGGAGCACTACAGTTCCCCAAGGCTATCATTTCTTTCTGCTTTTCTTTTCCATGATTTCTTGTATAGAGAATATCCATATCAGTACCACAAAATGGCTTGTAATTCTTCTGGTTTATTTGATTCAGTTTAATCAATGCCATACATTTCTCATTTGTTTTCTTATTTCTGGTTTAGTGGAGTTTGTCTGTTACAGACAGCTTCATTGCATTGATTTGGTCTTTTTTCTTTGTAGTTTTTGGTCTTGTACTTCTGCTGAGGAGGATTACTTATCCTATGTTCTCTTTGTAGACTTTTCCCTGTCCTAACGAATTTCTTCTTATTATCAAAAACAGAAAATACTTTTATATAGATAATTTGATATAGATACATATCTCATATTGATATATGTAGTATGTGTCAATGAGGAACTAATTCCAATAATATAACATTCCTACCTCTCCCTTATCAAAGACAAACCCAGAAGTCCACATAACTTGATCTCCTGAGTCTCGTCGATCAGGGTTTAAAGCATCTTTTTGTCTTTTTAACCAACACTGAAACAAGAGAAGGTAATAATATAATATTAGGATAAAGTACATCTAAAATTCTATGCCCAAAAAACAAAAAATATTCCATCCTTACACAATTGTATATTTGAATCAATAATAAACTTCACCAGCTAAAAGAGCAGCATATCTTTACAATGATGGTAGTATGGCACTATTATGCCCAACCAACAAAAGCATTAAGCCAACTAGACAGATAGCTATCTAAAAGGATCTTTGCGATAACCTCTACAAGTTCATTATGTGTCAAGTATTAAATAAACAGAACAATGTAGGTGTAATAAACACCAATTGGTAAGTATGCAAAAATTGAAAGCATTATTATTAAGATTTTGAAAATAAGAACCTCTTAAACATGACAATTTAAGCATCTGCAGAGGGAGGAAAAGACTTTTAAAAAACATTCCAGGAAATTAAGTCATTCAAGTGGTTTCAACATTCACATAGATGGTGGCATCATTTAAATTATTAGTTCATGAATGTTAAACGATATACAGCTTGGACAAAACATATGCCTAGATACATCCTTATTATCCTTCCCCTATTATTATTCCATTTTTACTCCGACCAAGCAATCTCCTAAAATTCAACAACAGGTCATTTCCCAACCCAATTCAGGATCTCAACAAAATCTCCAAGAAAACAGCTCATCACTGCAGTTACAAGGTTAAAAAACACACACACAAAACCCAGGATCCTAAATCACATTCCAGATATGATCAAGTACAATGGTAAACTAAAAGGAATGCAGAATTGCAACAATACCTCACCAAATCTAGGTCCACATGCCTTTCTATCTCCACAAAACACCCAGGAATTACACAAACAAGGTCCACCATCACCTCTACACATTCTCTTACAAGCCATGCAACATTCCTCTGAAGAATTGACCCTAAATTCAGCACCCCATTTCACAGCATCACCCCATAGCTCCAAATGCTCAATCCCTCTACAACATTGCCCTTCTTCACCACTCCCCAAATCCTCAACGCCACCACCAACATCACCCTTTTCATCAAAGTCTTTCATTGAAGACACAGATGCACTGCTCGACCTGAAGATCACAGTGAGGAAAAGATACACCATGGAACAGGAGATTGTACCTATCAACAAGAGAACCAGAAGCGCATATCTACCGAAACCTGAGTCGTTTTGGCGACGACCCATTTCAGAAAATGGGGTTCCTTCGTTGTTCCTCTGCTTCTTCTTAGGTTTGTGACAAGTTTATGGTATCGACAACAGATGATTCTGCAACAACAACAACAACAACCACCACCTTCGCAGCTTTTCATGACGAAACTTGCAATAAAAACAACAAACCCAAAGGTAATGCTTCATCAGCAGAAAATAACGACACTTTTTTTACGTAATATTTTAATTATTTTTGTTACTTTTATAAACTTATTTGCACCTACAACTTTTTATCCATATTAAGTGCATGTTTCGATTTTTCTTTTTTATAAGCATAAGTTAGATTAAATAAAATTTTATAATAAAAAGAGTTTTTTTTATAACGAAGAAAAAAGTAAAAGATAAAAGCTCCTGAAAATAATTTTTTTATATTTATATCAGATTTTTTAAAAAAAAATAGGTGTTTTGTTTTTAAATAAACAGTTTTTAAGTTCAAAATTTTATATAATAATCAAATAACTTGTAGCTTTATGATTTACTAATCTCAGTAGCGCAAGTTATTTGGATCCAAATCCAGACACCTTTTGGGCTACCCAAGCCGGCCCAATATTGTATATATATATTAGGGAAAACTTTAAAAAAATCCCTATAAATTTTTTCAAAATCACTTAACTTCCTCCCCGAAATATTTATTAATATATAGGGAAAACTTCAAAAAAAAACCCTACAAGTTTTCTCAAAATCACTTAACCCCCTCCCCGAAATTTTTAATCATTTACCTTCCTACTCAAATTTTTTATTACTTACCCCCCTAATTTGATTTTCCATCCAAAATCATGTTAAATTTTTTAAAAGGTATCAAAATTACCCTTAATAGAAAAAAAAAAAAACATAATTTCCTCACAAACTACTTTGTAACTAGTTTAATATGTCTTTTTAATTTAAGGGATGATTGCTTAATTTTAAGCTTGCAAACAATTGATACCTTTTAAAAAGCTTTATGTTTTATCATAGCTAATTCTCGAACCACAAGGTGATTTAAGCGTAGTTAAATACACAATTGATACCTCCTTGTTATAATAATAATAACAAATGATTTGATATAAAACTTAAAATTAAGCAATTGTTTGCAAGCTTAAAATTAAGCAATCATCCCTTAAATTAAAAAGACATATTAAACTAGTTACAAAGTAGTTTATGAGGAAATTATGTTTTTCATTTTTCTATTAAGAGTAATTTTGGTACCTTCTAAAAAATTTAACAAAATTTTGGATGCAAAATTAAATTAGGGGGGTAAGTGATAAAATAATTTGAGTAAGGGGTAAATGATTAAAAATTTCGGGGAGGGAGTTAAGTGATTTTAAGAAAATTTATAGGGGTTTTTTTAAAGTTTTCCCTAATATATATGAAATATTAGGCCGGCTTGGTTAGCCCAAAAGGTGTCTGGATTTGGATCCAAATAACTTGCGCTAGTGTTGAATTTTCTGCTGAGATTAGTAAATCATAAAATATTTATTTGTTGTCAATTTTATTAATAAATATTTGAAATTCATTCAGCATAAGTAATAACTAATAAGTAATAAATACTTCATGACTAATCAAATTACTGATACCCATAAAAAGTTATTGAACCAGAGTAATTCTTAATAGCTGTGTTTGAAAAAAAAAATTATATTTAAGAACCGAAAATGGCGGATTATATGACAATATAAACTAATTATATTTTGTCTCTTTTTCTTCATATACAATATAATGGGACAACTTATATTTTTAACAATTGTTAATTTGATTTCGGATTTGAACCTTTTTACCCTTCCCAAGAGTTGTGACTCTCAAGAATCAAACTCATTATCTTTTGGGAGGTCAATCCCAGGATCTACCTGGGTCGCCACTAAATCTGTTCAGCGTGAACACCAACTACTATATTATATTAAGATGGTAGGGTACTGTATTGGATGTAATGTAATGCTAAGTATGGATTGATCCGGTATCAATGGTTTAAGGTTCAAAGTGTATAGGATAATGCAATGTGACGGAAGTGTTTGTTCTTAGGTACTATTGATATATTTATACGAGCCTTGAGATATGTAACACTCCGTATATATCCGGTAACGTTATCATACTATCGTATTAAGCTGCGCTTAATTAAAAATGCGGAATATCTTTTTCTTTTCAATTATGAAGTCATTATCATTACCAACTTGCTTATTAATCGATTAATAAAACATCGCCTATATGCAATTGCAATAAAACAGCTAACTGAAATACCTCATTAATTAAATAGCATAATGTATGTCTCTAGTCACGGAACTACAACACGTAGACCGGACCAACTATCAGTTTATACAACTCAACTCAAAAGTACTAACAACATAGTGGCATGGACAACTTTCATGCTCACCCAAATAAGGCAACAAAGCCCAAAGAAAGTCTCAACTCAAATCATAAAGAGCAGAAAACATAAACAGCATCCAATCTAGTCATGTCAGCAATACAACATAAATATCATAATCAGCTAAGCTCTGGCCTCCTGTCACCAGAGGCATCAGTCACCATACTACCTGAACTTGAAATAAGCATTCCCCAAACGTGGAGTGAGATCTCTAAACAAGAAATCTCAGTAAGGCAAAGGGTCCTAAGGATTATCCACCTGAAGCTCACTTGCATGTGCAATATAAGTTCAAAAGCAGTTTATCATCATCAGTTCTAAAATAGTGCAATGCAGCAGATAATCATGTCATGTGTGTCAATTTTATTCTACTAGTCAAAGAAATGCAGGAATACGTCTATTACCCACACAATATGCACGACGCTACTTGCACCCACCCACGGACTCACCATCTTGTATGACGCCACATACTCAGGCTTACCGACTAAGTGGAAACAACACATACATATTATAAGCCATTGCACATATCAGCTCAAAAGCATTTCAAAATATCCAAAGCATGTAACACAACATGCATATAACCATACCCCCATGAGACATGGTGGAACCACAACATGGCTAAACCGAGGACACGAAAGCTTACCTTGTAAGCTAACACCCAAAGCCAAGAGTCCACAGCTCAAAGTCCAAACACGACAGATTCACAATCTGTTACGGACCAATGATATATCAATAAACATGCACCGCAAGCATACAATATTAAGACAACGTCTTTCCATTACGTTTTACGTCTTAAGGCTTCACACATGTCATAAGCCCTTAATCATATGATTCTGACTTACATTAATTAATTACAAAAGTTCAACTTCCTCAAACTAGGGTCCACAAACCCCTAGATCAGTTCTGGGTGAACAGTACGCTACTGTTCCTCGCAAACCCAGAATATCCATATATTCCTCTAGGGCATATCCGGATATGCAATATCCGGATATCTCTCAGGAAATATCCAGATATCAATATCTGGATATCCAGATCCCCATATCCGGATATCCAATATCCGGATATTTTACGAGCAGATATCCGGATATTTCGCGACAGAATGCAGTTTCTGCTTTTCGTGAAGATATCCTTCCAAGGTTCTATTTTTAACACTTTCAGAAGCTTAAACATGCATCTTAAGGTCCATTTATGTTCATAAGACAATTGGTTACATGTTTAACTCATTAAACATACCAAGACACCATTTTTAACCCATTAAACTCAAGATCAAAGGTAGAACCACTTACTCAAGATTCAAAACAGAAAAGCAAAGGCTCATGGAGCTCTCCAAACAGCTCAAACAATGCAGACCAAGAAGGTGCACGAAAATGCCACACCAAAGGTTGATTCTTGCACCAAAAGATCACACCTTGAAGCTCAAAAAGCCAACTCCAAGGTTCCCACAACCAAAACCACCAACTCAGCCCCTCACGCCTCACAAGGCAGTGACAAAACTCAGAACAAAAGCACTCTCCCCACTCACACTACACTCCACAAAGTGTTTGATGAAGAAACCAAGAAGAAAGATGACTTCTTGGCTCTCAAGGTGAAGAGGAAGGGATGAACAGCAAAGGAAGAGGCACTCAGCAGCTGAGCATTCATGTAGGAAGCCAATATGGCCTAGGGTTTTGTGCATAAGTTACATTTATAGTCACTTAAGTCTTTAACACACAGTATTAACTTTAATTGCTACGCTTAGCATTTTAATCCCAAACTCAGGATTCTTAGGGTGCGCATGACAACCATTCTATTCCCTAGCACTGTTTATGAAAAGAAATATTCTTTTTTATTTCTGTGCCTTGGAACAGTTTCTGAGAAAAAATTGTGTTTGCTAACATGTTCTATTTTTATTCCGAGAATGAGAATTGTGTTTGATAACACAACAAATAATACAATAAAAATAATGCCTATTAAATATAAAAAAATTTGAATCATCACTTTCCTTTCCATATGATGTGGTTGTGATGGTGGCGGCGGCGACAGTACGGTAGTGGTGGTGGCAGTGACATGGTGAAGATAGTGGTGGTAGTGGTTGTGACGGCAATGGCTGCGACAATGGTGGTGGGTATGGTAGTTGGTGGCGGCAACAATGGTAGCAGTAGCATGGTGGTGGTGGTGGTGGCAGTGGCTGCGACAGTGATGGTAGGTGACAGTGGTGGTGGTGATGGTGGCGGTGGTGGTAGTGGTGGTAGTGGTGGCAATGGCGTGGTAATGGTAGTGGCGGGGGTGGTGTAATGATGACAGTGGTGACAGTAATGGTTGTGACGATGGTGGTGGTGGTGGTTGGTGACAGTGGTGGTGATGGTAGTGGTGGCGTCGTGGTGGTGGTAGTGGTGGCAGTGGCGTGTGATGACAATGGTGGCGGTGACGGCAGTGGTTGCGATGATAGTGGTGGTGGTGGTGGTTGATGGAGGTAGTGGTGGTGACGGTGACAGTGACGGTGATAGTGGTGGTGGTGGTGGTAGTTGTGGTGGTGGTGACGGTAGCATGGTGGTAGTGATAGGTGGTGGTGGTGGTAGTGGTAGTGGAGGAGGTGGTAATGGTGGCGGTGGCATCGTGGTGGTGAGGGGTGGTGACGACGACACTAGAGGTACGATGGAGGCGGCGACGATGGTGGCGGCAGTCGTGTCGGGATGATGGTGGTGGTGGTGATGATGGTAGAGGTGGAGAGTGATTGAGAGATATAAGTGTTTCTCATTTTGTGCCAGGGAACAAAAAACTGAAATTTTCTGATTCTTTTTTCTGTTCCCCAGCACAAAAATTAAACCGGTTCATCCCGGGAACAAAAAAATAAACCGATTTTACCATACGAGTTTCTTATCCATTTCTATTCTCTCGAACAAAAATTAAAAAAGAATTGATTCTGGAAAGGTTGTCATGCACACCCTTAACCTACTCAATTTTACAAGAATTATCATATTTTTCTTATAATTTTCGGAGCACCTTTTTCGGTACGCGCTTTTCGTAGCCAGTACCAGTTTCTGGCATCAGTTCTCATTATTTTGACTTGAAACTCGTTTTACAAGTCTTACATATTATTCTAGTAATTATCATGCACTTATTATAATTTTCCGAGATACTTTTTCGGTACGTATTTATACCGACTAGCAGAACCGGTATCTGCACTTTTCTTCCGAAAAGCGACTTTCAGCATTCTTAATCACTTACTATAATTATTAAAGCCTCATAATAATTATTAGGGTCAATTATGGAATTATTTCCTAATTTCACATAATTAATTGATTAACTTTCTTAATTAACGGTGCGGATTCTTAGAAGATACAATTATTACGGTGATCGTGGCATTAGTATAGTTTGGTTAAGGGATGATTGTGGGTATCAGAGAGTGGAAAAGGATCGTGGGTATGATCCCACGACCCGGGTTCTTTCTAAATACACCTTATCCGGGTGGCGAAGTCCAGGTCCTCTCTAAAAGGGCCTAACCTCTGGATCTAAACCCGGTGGACCTATCCGAGTGTATACTCGGATCAAGACCAATAACTCTTGGGTTACAATTTTCATTTTTATATAATGGGAAAGCCCGTGTTCGGAAATGAATTATGTGTTATTTAATATCATAATTATTTATGGAAAAATTATCGGTAATAATTTTGTTACTCCATATCTTGATATTTTTTTATCTCTCATCTCTTATCACCTTTAATTTGTCATGAATGATTATGATTCTTTCATCTCTTATCACCTTTAATTTGTCATGAATAATTATGATTCTCTCATATTACAAATCAATAATGTCGTTGTATTGAGTATTAAAATATCATATTTGTAAATATAAAAAATATATATATCATATTTGTATATTTAATTTTTCCACAAAAACTAACTATCCTTAAAACAAATGCACCCAAAATAAGTAGTTTGGCTTGAGAAAGAATGGTAGAAATCACGAAGTCAAACACGGGCACGAGAAGTGATGGGTTTATTTGATTGTGTTTTTTTTTTGTTTTTAAAACTGTATTACAGAATAGTCAATGAAATGAAAATTGTGATAATAAAATGAAACTTTCTTGTTAGTGATGCTTGTATTTGAGATATGATATTCATACTACCAAATTTTTTTACTACCACTCCACTACCACTCTAATCACCATTGGATTCAAAAGTTGTTTTTTTTTTCTCTCTCTCTTCATTCAACTTTTCCTCTAATCCAATGGTGATTAGAGTGGTAGTGAAGTAGTAGTAGAAAAATTTGGTAGTATAAATATCCTACCTCCTTGTATTTAGATAATTTATAGTCAAAGAATTAAAATTTATGTATAAGTCACAAAATGACCATATATATATAAGCATTGGTGCAGTCACCTAAAAACTAGGTCGTTTTGAATGGGATAAAGGAAGTCCGCGTTCAAAATTAATTTTAAAAAATAAAAATATTATATTTATTTCTATCTTTGTATGATTATAATTTCCCATAATTAATGCTTTATATATATACAATAAATTTGGTATGGAATCAAGATGAGATCCCTATTGTTAAGTAATGATGTTCATATAATCATTTATGTAAAAAATTTGTAAGCACTTGTCACCACACACTTAATGATTGATTATATAATTCGTTTTATGTAAAATATGTATATCTTATATGCTTTATTTATTTTATGACAGTATATGCTTTCTAATCAAAAGCAAACATAAACTTGCCCATTATGAGTTTTAGGAAATCAAGCATCTTCCAAATTAAGAATCTAGTAAAAGCGAATATTACTAGGGGTCAGTTTGGAAAAACCTCATTCCCCACTTCCGTAACCCCTCGGGAAACAAACTAATCTCGAGAGCATATCACGATACAACCACAATATAAGATCAGTAAATTAGAAACTCAGTAACAAAAAAAAAAAAAAAACCCTATTCATGTGAAGGGTAATTAAATGAAAACTATTTATAAAAAAGCTAAGAACCATGGAAACAAAGACTGACACCAACTACTTCCAAGCAGCATCAAGATCTGAAAAAGCCTAAAAAGCATGTGAAAAGAATTTGTCTTGTTGACGCCATGCACAGGGTACACCAACTACAATCACGTCAATGTTGCATTTTCCAATCATATAGCACACGACAATTTGTCTTTTCACGTTATGCAATTGGAGAGTAACAAAGCGCCCAAAAATAATTGCATAACAAAAAGAAATTGCACAGGCAAAAAGAAATCAATCCAAAGTAACAAAACAACTCTGTTGTGATTAAAAAAAAATAATGAACTTTGTTGACAGCAGGAAAATCCCAATAATCCTTAACCAAAAGTAACATCCGCCGACATGAAGCGATGTTTCACATTATCCATTCATATGAGAGTCTTGTAAAACGAGGTTTAATTACACATCACATGCTCAGCACTTTTCTTTCCATCTCTAATTAACTTCAGTACTTACAGCACAAATTCAAGAACTCAGTATACATCCATCCAGAGAGGATTTGAGATTATCTTGAATAGACATAACCCCTGATTTGTGACAAATTCCCAAACCAGGCTATTACTTAGCAATGTTCAGCAACATAACGTGCATTAGCATAAGCTTCAAAAGTCCACATCCAACAGCAGCCTCTACATTATATTTAGATCTGTTCATAGACAAAGTCACGAGTGACCAGGTGTGCAATCTTCATCAGTCATCCCTTACGGAAAAATATAGAGATGCCATTCAATGACAGAGAAATCTCTCAGTAAAAGATATTTAGAGCCTGTATGGATCTTCTGTTTTTTAAGCTAAAACTAAAAAAAAAAAAAAAAGCTTGGAAAAAAGCTAAATGCTATTTGGTGATTATTATGATTATATAAATTTTTTAGCTTAAAAGCTGTTAAGTTAAAAAAAAAAAAAAACACACATTTCAAGAAAAGTTGATAAGAGCTTATGGCTTTTTTCTTCATTATAAAAAAAAAAACTCTTTATTATAAGAGCTTTCGTGCCTTAGCTTCTACTTGTAAGGAGAAAATAAGCTAAAAAAAAGAGGATCCAAATAGACACTAATGGGCAATTCCCCTAGTACTTCACAAAATGCAATAATAACAAGGACTTATCAGATCGACTTACCTCAATAATAAGACCTAGATCCCCCACCACCCATATAACTGCTGCTACCACTCACACCCCTGCCAGGATACATGGATGAATACGAACTTCCACCAACCTACAGCACCAGCACAATAAAATATACGAATGTCACAAATAGGTAACCATATATAACACTGATTCCAATTGAGAAAGGCTAGTAACATTACATCATTTCCACGAGATACGTAATCACCATCATAACTTGATGAGTACAAACCACCATCACTACCACCAAAAGAACCTGACATGCAACACATAATAGAGATGTAAGGACTGAGCAAATAACATTTGATGTTCAAAATATCAGATTATCTGCATTAATATCCACCTCCGCCATAACTAATGCCCTGTCGACTGCTATATGTCCCATGTGAGTCTTGAGTAGAAATAGAACTTCTGCTGCCACTATATCCCAGACTAGATCTTCCAAGTCTACAACAAAATGAAAGGAATCAGAACCAAAGAAAAATGCGGTAGGTTTTATGCCCCTCTTTTTTCTTTTTGCCGGGGCAGGGAGAATCCAAGAATCCTGTTTAGAGGAAACTAACCTATCACCATAATACTGTGAAGCGCTACCTCCATAGTCATAGTCCAAACGTGGTCTTGATTGCCGAGCACCAGTATCCACATACCGTGGAGGAACATCATCCTGATGACAAATGAAAGTAAAAAGAATTTTTGTTATAAAAAAAAAAAAAAAAAAGTAAAAAGAATTTCATTCACTAAAACCAGAACTAAGATGAGATTTAAAACAATACCATCACAACATACGTTTAGAAATAATACTTACTATAGCAGTATAAGGACGTTTAGAGCCAGATAGAGAGTCATAATCATGGGGGCGCGCTTCACGATAGCTAAGACGAGGAGGAGGAGGAGGAGGAGGAGCAGGCCTCTCGAATCTTTGGCCATAGCCATCATCCACATAACCTCTCCTTGGTGCAGCATGAGATGTACTTCTATGCAGCTCAGCGTAGCCAGAGCCACGGGCTGGATAATCCCTAGAAGATGGGCGTCTTTGAGAGGCCAACCTAGAGCCATAATCTGCAGAAATTCTACTTGGAGGTTGCATATCCTCACGTCGATCATAATCTCTTTTCGAGCTACTTTTTGTATATACAGGTGCTAACAAAACAATATCATAGTATATTATTCGTAAAGAAAGACTAACAATAGGTAGTCTGTTTAGAAATAAAAAAGAGGGAAAAAATATATATATAATTCATACCAGCCAATTTCCTGTCATAGGATCTAGCTGGACGAGCCAGTGGCCTAGCTCTCACTGGCATGGATGCAACATGACGTCTATCTCTCACACTAACAGGCCTAACTGGCGGAACACGGCTTCCAATTCCTCTCACCACGTGGGCAGGACGACTACGTGGTGCAGGTCGACTCCGTGAAGGCTTTGCCAATCTTCCAGAATTGCGGCCAGAACGGTAGTCCCCATGACGAACACGTTTGCCACGGTCTCTCTGAAGAGGTCTTGACAATCTAGCCCTAACTTTTGCCTGAAAGAAGCTGGAAGCATTATAAACTGCAACATTTAGCAGTTGCACATGTACTTTGTATTTAAAAGCCAAACAAACCTTCTTGTCACCTTCACCTAACCCCGCACTGGTAATGCTATCAGCACATTCCACAGCAGCAGCATGAGTACCAAACGTAATAAAACCAAAATTATTCCTACGGGCAGCTGGCATGTTCTTAGCAAGCTCAATCTTTTCAATCTCCCCGTATTTCTTAAGAAGATCACGAACATACTCTTCATCCCATGAAGGAGGCAGTGAATCAATAAACACAGTTTTAACCTGCAACTTAGACATACTTGATCAGCTGCACTGAAAGCACTTGATCAGCAAATATAAGGTATATTAACAGCTAAACACTAACAACCACAGCAAGGATAGAATCCATGCTTGTCCATACATTAAAACCATTAAAGTTTTGTCGTATTCCCCCTCCAAAGTAAACTGGGTTAAATTCGGAGAAATTTATTAATCAACCCTAAAAGTAAGCTGTACACTTTGATCAAACAAGATGTACGAAAGAAGGAGAATTAGAAGAATATAGCCAAGTGCTGAGTCAGCAAGTTTGTTAACAAAGAAGGATCCTGAAGCTGGTAATTGAATTCTGCTGGAGGAGAAAACACTACTTAAAAGGGGTGAACCATGGGCAAGGAAAATCATCTTTCGGGATCTGTGGATTTGGGCTTGGGAGAGACCAGGAGCTCTCTAATTCTTCAGGGTGGTTTCTTTTATTCCATTTTCCTTTCCATTTTCATTCCAATTTCATTTCACCTGTGTTGACTGTTTCATTGTAATTGGAATTGCTGGAATATGTCTTGTATGGCTGCTTGGATTTACTTGATTCCATTGCAGTAACACATTTTGTCTTATTTTCCTTTCAATTCCCTTGTTACTGGTTTCAGATTGTAACATAAACCCACAGTGTTCTTTTATGAATAATCAGCAGAAAAATAAAGTCATAGCACCCAAAATACAGTCTACTAAAAAAATGAATCATTACTGATGTTGAAAACCAACACAGATGTTTGCAAAAAGCCCAAAGCTTCAATAAGATCCATGAACCATACTTCACAGGTTCAATGTAACGACCCATGGCGAAAGGTAGGAAATCAGATTCAGAAAAATACCTGCGCCATAATTTCGTCATCCGGATCAGTAAAGGAGTCTGCAAAGGAAACCTTTGCAGGCTTATCAACTCCAAACACAACATCTCTCTTCTGCAGTCGCCTATACGCTTCCTTAGCATCTGAACGAGAGTAGAATTCCAAAAATGCAAATCCGCGGTTCATTCCCTCGTTGTTACCATCTTCTACTAAAGTCAAATCCTCAACATTTTCAACGCCATAGTGTTTCAACTTCTCCTTTAACTGGCACCAGAAGTTCCATTAACAGTTAGAAACTAAGCAAACTTCTGACAGGACATCATGCTAGTAAGCATAACTCAGGCCTTGAAGGTGGCAAGAAATAGAACAAGGAAAAAACTTACAGCTTCCTTTTTCCAAGTCTTGCATATGTTACCTAAATAGAGAGTATCGTGGTCCTGACTTGGAGCAACACCACATTGTTTGCCATTAATCTGAAATTGTAGTGATAAAACATAAAATCTAATACGCAAACAATTTTAAATCTGCTCTAACCATGAGAAGATCAAAGATTACCACTGGGTTTCTTAGCTCTGCCACAGCTCGTTTTGCTTGTTCAACAGTTTCAAAACGCAAGAATGCAAATCCCTTGTTTCTTTTAGTCTGGGAATTCATCATCAGCCTGACTTCAGTAATCGCCCCAACTTCCTTGAAAACCTTCTTCAGATCATGCTCAGTAGCATCCTTATCTAGGCCCCCAACAAATACTTCAAATTCCTTCAGCTTTCGCCTCTCCTTTACAACTTCACGATGTTCCTCTTCTTCCAAATCATCCATCTGTGCATGATCATGTTCATGCTCATGCCCCTGCTCCTCACCAGCATGCTCATCATCATCATCAACATCATCATCGCACTCAACTTCTTCATAAACATATTCAACTTCTTCATCACCTGTATCACTCTCTTCTTCAATTACATTCTCTTCGGGTTCTTCCTCTTCTTCACCTCCCACCTCCTGATCTTCTTCTTGTTCAATTTCCTTCTCATCATAGTCAACTCCACCATACTCCTCGGGTTCAAACTCAGGATAATTATCCTCCAAATCTAAGTGTTCACCTTTTTCACATTCATCTATGGACTCCTTAACTTCCTCTTCATTGTCTGCCATAAAATAAATATTTCAAATCATCCCAATCAAAGCACACTTAACTTTTCCAACATCCCAGTATTTATTAAATTGGGGTGGTCCATAATCCATAACCAATCCTCATCATTCTTGGTTCAAATTATTTCCAACATCGCAAGACGTATAACACTAACACAACAGAAAAAGAACTAGAGCAAAAAAAAAACAAAAAACAAAAACCCACCTCCACAGCAAATCCATCCCATACAATAGCTGTCCATCTCAAGTTAACAAAAGTACAAAAGAAGTGATAATGAGTGGTAACATCTAATCATGATCTATCAAAGCAATGCTTTCTATGAAAGGTTCCAACATTTATCAGATTTCACTCGCTACATAATCAAACTATACTTTTACCAATAGTTTCCAACATTTGAACTTTAGACAAAACCCTATATAGCACCCACAACATACAATAAACACTAATAAGAAATAACATAGCACATATCTCAGCCTCCCAAGATTGGAATGAAAAAATTCAATAAAAATCGTATAATTTAAATTAAAAAAAAAAGTGACTTACTTTTCACATCAGGCACTGCCTCTGGAGCCAAATGGTTCGCATCAATGGGTTTCTCCTCGACCACAGCATCAAGAACTGGATTTTTTTCCTCATGCTTCACATCCACAGCTTCAGGCTCTTGCTGCTGTTGAATCTCAAGTGCAGGCTTTGAGGATCCCCTCGTTGTTCTCTTTGACGCAGCACCTCTCTTCACCTTTCTTGGAGGCATTGTTCACAGCTTCCTTCACCTGAATCGAAGAAACGAGATTCCCAAACCAAAAAAAGACCCAATTTTTTGTGCGAATAAGAAAACCCTAAATAAAACCCTAATTTGGGGAAGATGGAAGGGGCTGATATTAAAAAAAAAACGAAAGAAAATTGTGTTTTTGTTTGAGAGTGAAAAATAAAACCCTTTTAGAAGACAGCGTGAGAATCGAAGAGGAGCAAAGCGGAACGCAAAACCCTTTTAAAAGGAACACAAAGCGAGATTAGCGTGGGATAGGATATTCTAATAACCAAATAATATTACTATCAATGTTATTACTACATCTTAATTGTTGATTTCTATCAATCAACGGTTATCATTTTCAAATCAAACTCATTAATTAATTATTAATTCACAATAAATGATAACCGTTAATTGGCGGAAATCAACGGTTAAGATGTGGTAATAACATTAGTAATAACACTATTTGGTTGTCACAATATCCTATCCCGATTACTAAAATGGGAAATTGAAATTGAAAACTTTTTTTAGTAGAAAAAAAATAAAGAAATAATAATAATAAATTTGGTCCTTGTTACTAAAAAAAATGTCCTTTTCGGTTTGATTTTTTCAAAACCAAATCGATTGTATCAGTTTTAAGTTTTTTAAAACCAATTTAATTATATCAGTTTTTATTATGGGTGTTTATCAACCGATCCAAACCGCGGTAATCGAATCGAAAAACCGATAATCGAATAAATCAAAAATCGAAAAAATCGAAAACCGAAAAAAAACAGCAAATTTTAATTGGATTAGATCAGTTTTCGGATTGGTAGATAAAACCTGATCCAATATATTAATTTCCCTCTACCTACTTGGGTCTTTCTCCAATCATAGCCCAAAAATTTCTAAACCCAACACTCATTAACCCATCAACTAAACCCAAGAAAAAAATTAGTCACATCTTATCAACAAAATTTCATCTATGTAGAGGTTCATATCTCATTTTCCAAAAAAAAACTATATTATCGTTTACTAATACTTTTGTATTTAAAAAAAATAAAATTACAAAGTCAATATATACAAAGGGGAAAATGTTTCTGCAGTTACTGCAGACAAGTTATCTGCATTTTTCCCAAAACGACGTCGTTTTGGTATTGAAATCTTAAAAAATTATAAATATAAAGACTGTTATAACCCTGAAATAAATTAAAATTACAAAAACACCATGATTTTCTCCTTAAAATGACGTCGTATTGGGCTTACTGCAGATAACTTATCTGCAGTAACTGCAGAAAAAGCAAACACATATACAAAAGATGTTATTTGCACAATAATCATGAAACAATTTTTAAGATTTTCAAAAAATCGAAAATCGATCTAATCCAAACCGGAAAAAATTGGATTGGATTGGATCGGATTTGAAAAAAAATCCAAATCGAATGGATGATTACATGATAAAACCGAAGGAATATGATCGGATGATTTTTGCTTCCAAAACCGATCCAATCCAGACCGCAAACACCCCGAGTTTTCACTATTAATTTTAGAAAGCATCCAATTTAATCCTTATTATTATTATATTTATTTATTTATTTTACAATAATTCTAATTTCTCGCACACTTTTTTTTTTAACTCTGTAATGTCCTTAATTAAATTTTTAATGCTTAGTAAATGATTCATTTTTATTTTCTATATCTTTTTACTTTTTAATTAGCTGAATTATTCTTGATTTACAATGGTGTTTTTTTTTTTAATACATAGGAGGGGGCAAGAGGCCAGAAAGCACACAGATGATACTTGATTTCAAATTGTATAGCTTAGATAAGAGAAATAATTTTTACGCCATATTTTTTATTTATCGGTCAATTAGAATGTAACTACAGAGAGGATTGAATTTAGTTAAAAAGAAAAAAATACTAGTATATTTAAAAAAGATCGTATTATATTAACACTGTATCTGAAAACAGTTAAATAGTTTAAAATATTTTATAAATTTTCTAAAATTATTTTTATTAATTTTACATATTTCGTAATTTATTTTCTTATTTTAGTATAACAGAATAATATTTCTGTTGTTACTGCAGATAAATTATCTGCATTTACTCTCAAAAAAACGTTGTTTTGGATTGAAAAACTAAATTATTATAAATATAAAGACTATAATAACCCTGAAATAAATTAAAATTACAAAAATACCATGATTTTCGTCCCAAAATGATATCGTATTAGGTTTACTGCAGATAAATTATCTGCAGTAACTGCAGAAAAAACGAATCCTTAATATAAATAGAGCTTAATATTTTGTCTTCTCAATTACATCATGTCATATCAATATATAATATTGTTCTATTTGTTACTTTCTTCATTCTTCCTCTCTCTCTATATATGTAAATTTTTATAAAGTCAACAATTATTATACTTTTTACTTTAAGAATGTAGTAATGATGCTTATGGTAGTTAAAATTGAGATTTTACCTAAAATCTAAAGAAAAATAAAAAATCATAAAACGTAAAATCCTAACGTAAAAAAAATCGTAAAAACGTAAAAGCGTTTGAAATTTTGATGATATCGTTCTGATTAAAAAAAGTCGTAAAATCGTAAAAGCGCAGATTTAAATCGAGATTTTAACTAACATGATGATGCTCGTGAGACCTCTTCGGTTTGTCACATTCGAGCAATGTTAAACAAAGACATAGAGGGTGAAGCTGCAACACACATTTAGAGAGAGTAATGCTTGTGCAGATTAGTTAAGCATATAATAATTATAAAGAAAAGGGAGAGAAAATAAAGAAGTTGTCTTTTTCTTTGGTTGATATAGTTCAATAAAAAAAGACTTCATTTTCTTTGTTTGGTTTTATGAAAAGGGTTTGATGTTTGTCATTTTAAATGACATAAGTTATGTCATTTTAGGAGAGAGATAGACACAAAAAATGAAAATCATGGGAAAGAAAGTGAGTGATTTTTTTTTAATTTAAATTTTAAATAAAAAATAATATTTTGTGTCTATCTCTCTTAAAATGACATAAATTTATGTCATTTAAAATGACAAACACTTTTTCCTTATGAAAAATAAAAGAACGAAAATAGGCGTAAAATGAATGAAAATATTTGATAAAATCCACAATTTTTTGTTTCATTCCATTCAAGGGGAGGATGAGAAAAAAAAATAAGAATTAGCAAATTGTTATTCCTCCAATTTTTTTCTTTTCTATCTATAAATGCATATCAAATGGGAAATAAACATGACAATATTATATGTGAGAATCCTAATCATACAAAGGTAAATCAATTGTGATAATTTTATAACTACATATCCCAATATATTTTTCTCTTTTTTTATCATTATTGATCTATTTTTATATAGTTATAATTCTCCCACATAATATAATCATATTAATTAACAGACCAGAGGAAAGTAAATGTAATGTTATACATATATAACAGACCCTAAGGTCGATGATCATTATTTTTATTGGATATCGTCCATTATATTATTTAAATAACGAAGCACCTAGGCAAATTTACCAAATAGATCATGCGTTAAATCATACATCCTTACAAAACACCATTTTCTGAAATTTCTCCTGAATCCTAAACGATATCCCAAGAGAAAATCAGCACAACATACTTTGACTCTAACTAACTCAAAGATGCCAAACCATAACCAAAACACCATGTTCAGTTGCTATAATTACCTTAAACATGACCAAGATTTTGAACACTAGAGGCCCATTTTACTTTAACATATGTTTTGGACTGAAAATGGCTTGAAAATGTTTTAGAAAAGTATTTGGGAGAAATGAAAAAAAAAGTTGGCTTATAAAGAAGATTTTCATTTTAGTCCGTATATTCATTAATCAAACACTAAAATAATTTAATTAATAAACTACCTATAGTTTGATATTTAATCAATTGCCTCAACTTTAGTAACCGACATGATTAAGGCTACACAGGATCTGTGACAAACATCGGTTGGTAGTGTTACTTCTATGGAGAAACAAACATGCATCATTGAAAAATGTCTTTAGGATAAACCATCCTTATAAAGGCACTTGAACTTGTGCTAGGAAATGAAGACAGTTGTGCACTCAACCTTGAACAATCTTAGAAGACCAATGCTTAGGAAATTATATCCAGAATAAACTGAAAACCATCACCTGCAAGCAAAATTTATATTAAATGAAACGTGTATCCATTCATCCTTAAAAATAGATAAAGCTCTTCTGATTACACTCAAATCACAATTGGATAAAAGTCAGTAATGTGGTTATTTTAACTAGTTCTGAATTTATCAATTAATTTATTGCATTCCTGGACATGTCTTGCACTAGAAGTCCTTGATTATTTAAACCTTGCTTAGATGCTTGCATGAAGTTTATTTATAACTTTGTGATTGGTCAATGTTTAATTGAAGTTTAAGGATTATTTATATGACTTTTTAAGCAATATGTAAGCAAGATCGTAAATGATTGACTTCAATGGATGTATATCATTTACAAGTTCTTGCAAGAGATATTTTCATGTAATATGTAAAATCTTAGCTTTTTACATCCTTTTGACGTTTTTAAGAACATGCTTTCACAATAAGATTTAAGACTATGAGATACTTATTTATAGTATACTGGTTATATAATTTCAGTCAATTATCAACAAAGAAAAAGGATTCTTAACTTGCTGGAGAAACAAAACATACATAAATATAAAGTGATTAAACGAAGCATTTCTTACCCTTCTTTTTATTCACGAAATGGTGTGAGATCAATGTTGAATCGTTGCTTCCCTTTGCTTACCCTCTACAATACATCAAGCTGGAGTTAATCAAATGTATAGGTTCAAAACTACAAAGTAAAACACAACATTCAAGTTTTCTATTTTTCAGCAGAAAAGTAAATGCACTGTCACTTTCAATATATGTGTACCATATACTCTCTGAATTCTCCCTTCTCAGCCCATATGAGAGATACCACAGTTATAGCTAATCAATGTTGGAGAATATATTCAACGATAAATTAAGATTTCTATTTATAATAAGCAAACTTAATATATCTTAGGCCCTAGGGTTGTCAAGACTAGTTCAGTTAGCCTATATAAAGATTATATTATGCAACTTACAATCATAAATTTCAAGCAACAACTTACAGAAATAGCTACAAGCTCTTCAAGTAGCTCCTCCAAGTGGTGCAGAGGCTGTCAATAAGGTGATTTTGTATATAGTTCATTAAATGAGCTATTTGACAAAAAATATATGTATGGAGCATCCAAAGGAAAACAAACATTGAGGAAATAATGTTTATAAATCTGAATAACTATGATAATCAACAACTCACCCACTGTGTCGGACCATCAACGGGTGCACTGAGTGGATCATCATGCACCTGAAAACCCGAGAAAACTTTTAGAAGCTCACTGGTAGACAAACTAAATAGATAAAGATAGTCTTTAAGAATAGCAGATCTAGGAATCACAAGTATGGTAAATATATACCTGAAATTTTACCCCAAACTACTTTCTTTTATAATCAACATTATCAACAACATCACTTTAATCCCAAACTAGTTGAGGTTTGTGGCAGATGAACCCAAACGAAAAATACGATATTTTCTTTTATAATAATACTAAAAAGTTATAACAGGTATCAGCCATTCCCTTTACCTCCATGAAGATCCCATCCACTCCGACAGCAACTGCTGTCCTTGCAATGCAAGGTATTAGTTCTCGAAGACCTCCACTTGCTACACCTCCCCCATCCAACTACACATGAAAGCATAATTTTAACCCCACCAGGAGTAAGATTTGAAAAGGTACTTTGAGAAAGTTATTTAAAAGCTGGAATTATAGATGTCAGATCTGATCATTGCGTTCAAAGTAATATACTTAAAGGTCATGTGAAACACCAAAGTACAGAGAAAAAACCATCAAAATGATATCATAGGACCAGAGCATAGAAGCAGGTTTACACAACATACACACTAGAAAAATACAATACTCAAAGATTCTAAACGATTTTCATGAACAAGCAAAGCATAGAAGGCAGACAGGAACTTTTGACATCACGAATCTGAAAAGAAAACTATGATCTGTAATTCTCCCAGTGAAATTAAACAAGTGACATTATTGCCTTTGATGTATCACACACTATGACATGCCCAATACAAATCTAAAAATGTAATTGTTGAAATTAAGGGGAAAAGATGTGAAAAATAAAGGGAGAAAAAGAACTGTCAATGGTTGATATCAGATTGACGCAACGTATTTTAAAGCAAACCACTAACAATCCTACTTATACTAATAATCTAGGTAATGTTCTAGTGTAGCATATCTACGACAAGTCCACCAATAAAAACTAACATAATAACTCATAAAACACTAAGAATCCAAATGTTTTAACAGATATTGTCAGCACTCAGCACCGACACTCCAGTAATAGATGTTTATTCCTCTCTTTTGTGATTTTCAAAAGCGTCACAGGCTAAAATAATGTCACATGAAATATACAGCTCAGAACACAAAAGGTTGCAAAACCATGTTAGTATCAAGCAAATATGGGAATTAACAATACTAAACACCTTCTTTCCAGCAGGCTGTTGTAGTGAGTGAGTTATGTCAGCTACCTGAGGCAAAAACCATAATCAAATAATTTAGTTTTCTAGAAAATAAATGGCATACAATATAGTGAAAAGAACCTTCACCATGAGAAAATTTAGATTGATGCCAAAAAAGCCGCTTATAAGATAGTTCTCTTCTCTGTAGTAAGGGCATGGGAAAGAATGAAGTTCAATCCCATTCTTACCAATAGGCAAATAAATGCATGCACTCTGGCTTACTTCTTAATTGATTAATAATTGGTTAAAAAACTACTATATTAATTTGGGATCACAAGAATAGAAAATGTTATAAATTTTTAAACTAAAACTCTAAAAGATAAAAAAAAATTAAATAGGTCCTCTGAACCACACAAGAATCCATTCTTTGTATATCAAATTCGAAGTGAAATGCTCTTGTTCTAGCCTTCTATGGATATTATAAAATACCATTGATGAGAACATCTGTACATAAACATGATAAGACTCCTCTGAAGAGGTAATATAGAAAGTGCTGTAGAAGATTAGCTCCCGAAGATGACTCAGCATGTGGGTAGAATATTCTAGAATACTCTCTGTTGAGTTGGCTGAGTTGGAAAGAGGAATTGGTCAAATAGTGAAAGTGGCATGTGAGAGGTTCGGCTGGAAATTAGGACTATCTTGGGCTGGGAAACCAGAGTGGAAGAGACCTCCAGAGCGGCTCTCGAACTGCTCTAGAAATATTTAACCTTTCAGTTTCCTTCTTGCATTTTCCTTAAGTTTCCATCACTGTTACTGTTGTCAAATATTATTTTGTAATATTGTATTGTTTACACGTTTCTATATCAATATCAAACTTCCTTTAGTTCTGTTCAATCTTTCCCTGTGTTGGTTGATATCTATCAAAACACTTAGGTAATAAATCCAGGTCAAGAAAAACATTTTAGGGACTACGGAATCAGCCATCTCCTAAGTTACAGAGAAGGGAGAAATTTGAGCTTTTGAGAGATAATGCCTCCATAAAGTTAGCAATTAAAGCAACTTTTACAAAATTAAAAGGAGTCTATCAGGGGATTGCGTTCACAGGGATTCATCCCATTTAATCAACTGTTATACTTTCATCAAATAAATGGTTAGCAGACAACGCTATCAAGGAAGGGTGCAGGAAGAAAATACCTTCTTCAATTTATCCTTTCATTCAATAAGAAAGGATACAAAGATTCAAATAGTTTATCTTAATGAGAAGCATACTATAAAAGAAATATTTACTTACAACAGGACAATTGGCTTCTCTCATCCACTCCAGGTTACGTGGATCAACAATCAAATCATCTATAGAAAAGGAAAGGAATTTAATCAACTCTAGGTTATGAAAACAAAAAGGCAAAGGGCATTGAATCAATGCTCACTTTTTGAGGCAAAGTTAAAACTCAAATACACATTAAAAGTTCGAACTAAAGGATAGGCCACGAGGGTGGGCAATAAATTATTAAAATAAAATTGAGATTTCAACTTTAAATTAGATAACTGAAAAAAACACAAGACTAACAATGAAAATGCAACAGGTGGGCACATAGAAATAGCTAGCATCACTTGATATGCTTTTTCTTTGTTAAATCAAATCTTGCAATACTGCAAAGTGCAAAGTGCTTTAGAAATAGAAGTACAACGAAAAAATTGTAATTCCAGGAACTCCACAAACAGCAATTATTGACATTGGATGGTTCTTGCGAGAATAACATCATTAAAAACATACAGAAAACCTCAAAATAGATGTTATTTACTCACTGTAGCCAAACATAGTTCCTCTCTCACAAACCATCACATTAGGATTTCCAGCCAACCGAACCTTTTCAGCTGAATTTGCCATGACCTGTATAAGTGAAAATTATGAAACATATGAATATTCCTAAAAAAACAGGGATCGTTCATTCTGAAGCTTAATTTATTGTTAACTTTAAAATTGTATCTCATAAAATTGGATAGTGTACTCACAGAAGGAGCACAGAACTGGCCCTTCTTGATGTTGACAATTCTCCCAGTTTTGGCTGCTGCAACTAGAAGATCTGTCTGCCATTAGAGGCAAAATAATTGAAACAATTGATGTTGGCACAACCATTAAATTTAATAGCTAGCCAATTACAATGGATATTGAAATTCAATGTAATAAATATTTACTTGGCGACACAAGAATGCTGGAATCTGAATGATATCTGCAACTCTGCCAACTGGTTCACACTGGCAAAAGAAAAGATAAATGTGTCAAAGGCAGATCAGGAGGCAGAACCTGAAATGTCATCACCACACTCCACTTGCAAGTATATGTTGGAAGAATCAGCTCAATTATTTAAATATTATGTAGTTATCAATAAAAAAGGTGCTAACCATTCTGATTGTCAAATTTAGATGGGTAAAAATCAATTGCTAAGGAAAATATTATGTAGATATAGTTTCAAACCAATGAATGATCCGAGCAAAATGTCTTTCTATTTACTCTTCCTACATAGACTGATTGCTTTTGTCATCTACCCACATACATTCGAGGAAAGAACATATAAGAATTTAATCTAGATATAAACTATCTCATGATTTTAATTTTATCTAAGTAGCAGTTCCGTTTGTCTGAGCATCACTTAAAGAAAACCTTGTGTTATTTTCGTCCTTTAGCACTGAGAGACATGTAATAATGTCCCTTCAGAACAACATATAATCAAGACCAAATTAGTCTAGTTGGTATGCCTAATAATGTTACTACTGCATAAGAACCTTGACCAAGGCAACAAGGCTATGAAATATGAATTCTATATAACACAATCAAACAAACAAAAACAAATAAAAAACCAATTAGCTTACACTAAGGAAAGTTAAAAATATTTTACCTGGATGGTCTCATGCACGTCGGTCACTATAGGGATGTCATAGGCTATTTTAACCTTCTCAAGTATCTGACAATAAAACAGTAAAATTTAAAGAAGGAAAAACATTCAACTAAGACAAAATAGCTTTATCCAGTACAAAATTCTGCAATTTAGATGTAGTTTAACATTAAACAAACATACTAAATGTATGTTACCGTACCAACAGTTGTGCTAACGGCTATTAAAGGTCATAATTCCTTCCTATGTAAGACTTCTGCCGTAATTCCCACATACTACAAAGATGACTTGAAATTTTACTAGTGTTATCCTTTGGCTAGAGAAAAAATGTAAGACTGCAAGACGTGACATCTGACCCATAGAAGCATTCCAAATGCATAGCCTTGCAAACCCCTACAAGGGACCTAGATGAGATTTATCAAAGGTCCTGCCATAAGCTGTACAGATGCTACCTATGACAACATCTAATCCAAATCTATAGAGATGGATGGAGCCAAAAAAATTATCAAGGACAATGTCAAGATGCCACATTGGCTGGGTATATGCTATATGGCCAAAGGACCCCTTAAAAGTTATAATAACTAAAATCCTTCCCCCCTCAATTTGGCATTTGTGGTTGAGCTAGGCTCAATCCGTTTCCAATTCTAATAGAAAATTTTATATTACACGTATATAACAAAAGTCCTGAAAACTTTATACAGAACAAGTATAATCACATGTTATCAGACAATTATAACAACTAGAATCCTCAAGATACAAACCACAAAGTGATTTCATGACAACAAAGAAGTATAAATATGAACCTTCAGTCCCTCAACCATCCCCGGGCCACGGAATGATTTTGACGATGTTCGGTTAGCTTTGTCAAAGCTTGACTTGAAAACCAATGGTATTCCAACTCTGAAAGATACATGCATACTCAAGATCATGTTAGACATCAACAAATATAAAACCAAATATCATGTCTACTGACCATTTTACTGTACAAGTTTAACTTTGATCCTCAGTGTAAAAGAGTTTTACTTTTCAAGTAATTGTTACCATAGCCATGCTTTTTGTGTGATGCTAGTGTAGAAACACTTTTTCACAGATAGTGGATCAAAATTAGATCCTTAACTTCAAATCAACAATCACAACCACCCTGCCCACTAATGGATTGCCATTAAATCACACCTTCATTTCCCATTAATAAAAGAAGCATTAGACTTGAATAGAGATAACATACTTAGATGAAATACTCTTTATGTGCTTAGCCATCCGCATAATGTGCTCCTCTGATTCAATCACATTTGGACCCGCTAGCAGGAAGAACGGGTCTGCAGCCTGATGAGATTCATAGAAACACAACCCATCAGAGGGAGAACGATAAAAAAGCATTTTAACCATGACCCACGAATATTCATAGTCTAGAAACTCATAATCCGAGAGAAATTACGAACCTTGAGCTTGCTATACAGAATTCCCGGTGGATCCATTTTTCACAAAACGCACGAAAACAAGGAAAATGAAGCTACAAAGAAGAAGCGCAGAGGAAAAAGTAAGAGAATTTTGAAGCCAATGTGCAGTGATTCAGTAAGACATGTGCTGTATTAGACTACAATGCACAACAATGAGCTGAGAAAGTTCGAGTCATTTTTTTTCACAACAGTGAAAGTGAGATCTGTTAAAGAAAAGAATGAATGGTTTATGGAGGTGCGTACCTTGTACCTTGTACCTTAATAATAACGATAGAACCAGGATTGCAGACGAAAGATAATAGCTAAGTACTTTTCGGAAACTCGCTAGTTACAACTTTCAACTATTCAGCCACAACCATCGATGGCCCTTACTGTGAAAAGGAAAATGAAAAAGAAAAAATCATACTAAATAATATTATTATTTGTGAAAAATAAAATAAGAAGTTAAAGGTGCAGGGTTGGTTATAAATTATAATTATATTTTGAAACATGTGTCTAGAACAAATGGTTTCTACTAGGTGAAAATTAATCAAATAAATATTTTAACTCTAAAGTGTGACGAAGGGAGTATATATTCCTTTACTAAAATTATAAAAAGGTGAGATATAGGATATTTTAATAAAATTTATAATACAAGGAGAAATTTTTTTTTTAAAATGCTCTATTTTTTAAAAAAAAATTCCCAAAACCATATCATTTTGAGATTTGTTAAAATAACTTTTTCTCGGTTAAGCACTAGCATAGTAAATGGATCTCAATTCACGGTAAAATAGCATGTACACATTTAATCACCATATGATAATAACAGAGACAAAAAATGTTACTTTTTTTGAAAATATAAATTAAAACTCAAATTTTAAATAATTTAAAACTAAAATTTAGTATATTTATAAAAAAAACCAAAAATATATTAAACTTGTGACTATATTTATCTAAAAAATAAGGGAGTTAATAATCTTATGTGACATAAGATAGTTATCTTATGTGAGTGAAATAAAGTTGTGGGCCCTCAATTTAAAAAAAAATGGACACAAGATTCCATGAATATACAATATAAGACAATTATCTTATGTGAAATAAGATAACTATTTTCCAAAAAATAATTGTAGCATTATATAGGAGTATTCAAAATCAAAGCAAGCCTTAGATGCAAAATACTTCAATACTAATTAACTAAGGGATTTACTTCTATCATGTCACATGACACCAACAATTTTTCTACACACACAACATTTTGTGGGGCCACACTTTCTAAAGCAAAAAAATAAAAAAAAATAAAAAAACACGCAAAACGAATCTCTATAACATTACACAATCACTTTTTCTACAACATAACTCTTATAAAATCCATTAACTAAATAGAACTATTTTATCCGCATATACTTATGTATAAAAATGCTTTTATGGCTGACTACCAAAAAAAAATTGATTTTATCGCTACATTTATTAATATGCTACAAAATTTGTATTGTTTAAAAGCTGGATTAATTTTAGATTTTTGTAGTTTATTAGATTTATTTTTTCAAGATTTTTTAGGTTTAATTTTAATTTATTTCTTATATTATCATATAATAATATGTCATCATATTATTAAAAAATTTAAATATAACGAATATTCAATGTGACAAATCTTTTTTATTGCACAATAATCAGACATTCCTATGGTAATAAAATCTTTAGTGATATCTTTTTATTTCTTTTTCTTGTTGGCCAAAGATATGTAGGTGCTTTGTATTGATTAGAAACATACTAATTGATTAAGAACAAAAAAACATTGAAACAATCCCAAGGATACATTCCAAAAGGGCAACAAAATACAAGACAATTCTTAGGATTTATCATTTCTATGTTACATTCCAAGGATAAAATTATCTCTAATCTATTAACTTCAAAACTATATCGTTTTGGGTGTTGGAGAATTGAACGAAGAGTGTTTTTATAAAATTCTTACAATAAGAAACAAATTAAAATTTCTAAAATATCCTTCGTTAATCTATATACTGTTACTACTCATAGCATGAGTAGTAATTAAGGATGACAGGATTTAAATCCATGACATTTTGTACCCAAAACAAATCCGATATCAATTTATGTCATTGAAAGGTTCATTTGGATGTCCAATCTCTACTAGTTACTTTACTGACCCAGTAGCCTTTGTTAACATTAAAATTCTGTAATGTAGTTTATCTCTGACTGTATCCTCATTCCAATCTCATTCAATCATGGTTATATACTGAAATCAGTCACGAAAGTGGTCTCTATAGCACAACACAATAAAACAATAGCAGTATCGACATGTCATTCACATGACGTAGCATTGCATGTAATAAAATTCTTACGCATACTTAAATGACTCAAGTGTTTCGTTTATACTATCTTCTATCTTAAGAAAACATTCCCATCTCAATATATGAACTACTTTCTACCATTTATTTGATAGTCCCAAAGTGTTATCCACTACAAGTTTGTAGCCAATAAAAGGGTACACGCAACAAATATGAACGAACTAGCCGTGTAATGTACAACAAATACCTGGTTAGCTATATGAACAAATGAGCAAATAATTTAAGCCAATGAATCAAAATGAGTTTAAATTACTTTCAGCAAGCCCTATTAAACAACGTTTGAAGAGAGGGAGTCCCGTCCAAGGCCAGGTATCAACCAAACCCAGCAGTGGCAATTAGCCTCATGAGAGAATCAAGCAACAAATTTTTGAGAGACTACTTTAAAATTCATGTCAATGTCTTGCAATTATAAGAGTTGCCAGTCATCCTCATGGGTTCCTGCATCATTGACAAGGTCCACATCATCTTGGAATCCACTGTTGTCAGCTGAGGCATCATTACCGGTAACTTGCATTGAGAATCTTCGAGACTGAGCTACAGTGAACAATGGTGCACCATTGGACTCTTCTGCCAGCTTAGAAGCCCGGGAACAGAAATCATCAAAATCATCTGGCAGCCACCATTAACAAGGTGATGAGGGTCAACAAGAAAGCTTATATATTAGCCACAATTATTGAACTCATGAAAGTAATCAACAAACCTTTGTCTCGGCAGTAAAATCCAATAGCCAAAGATGGGTCAATTGAATCTAGGGGTATGTGCCTGATAACACTGGAAAGAGCTTTATAAATTAGACAAACAAGAATTAACGAGTTGTATTTAACAATATAAAAGAAAATCAATACTAGTAAAAAGTTTACTTGCAATGGTAAGATGAAGTATTTGGCTCTTGATTGTCCCCATTGATATTAACAACCTGAAAACCAAGGTTATAAAATCCCAGTTCAAATCACCAAGCTAATTTTCAAATTGTGAATAATAGATCGTACCGAGAGACACAATGAAAGATAGGTTAAAATATATCATATAAAGATGTATAATGCTCAAACGTAATAATTTTAAATTAGGAATTGACAAAACAACTTAACCATACGTAAAATGAGAAGAATACTAAATATAGTCGTAACAATATTTTAAAATAACTTAATTGATACAAAATATTAATTATTACTTAAAAAAGAAAAGCATAAATCATAACATAAGAGACATAAAAGTATATTTATCCCAACTGTTAAAAGCACCGGAACATCTTGGCTTGAAAGTCTGAGTATAAAACATCCCTATGATTTGAGTCACAACAATCAATCAAGTAAGTACATTCAAAGGACAAGGGTGGAAGATCTCTTGAAGAAATACTGGTAAATGGTAAAAGTTTAAAAAATATAAAACCAGATTAACATGAGTAGTAACTTGCAACTCAAAGTATTGAAAAGACTCATGGCCCTAGGTTCCAAAAAAATAAATCAATCTGAATCTGTTGCAACATCTTTTCAAAATCAGATCGAACCCAAGTGACATGAATTACCCTAAACATGTTCTTCAGCTTAGAAGCAAGAAAATTACAATTCTTGCCTGAACCGTATGAACTCTTGATACTTCAGTTCATAACAAGCACAAGTGATCAATGGAAATCATTCAATTCCTCAATCATTGTGCTTTACCCACCAACAAAGCCAAAAAGTAAGATTATTGTAAAAGGTCACGTGAAGGAAGCAAATGCTGATCCAGCTTCATTTGTAATGAGAAATACCTAAGATGTTCTTTACATTTTCTGATTTATCATAGCTGATTGATTCTATGCAAAAAGCTTCAAAGTACAAAGAACCACTACTACTTTACTATTATTATCAGCAAAGCAATCATAAATGAATCTGAACAGATATTTGTCTTGATTTCATCAATACAATCTTTGCAAACATTGTTATTTCATTTTACCAAATCATGCTTGAATCACATGCATTTGTTGAGAACAAAACCAGAGTAGTTTCTTGGTTATTCTTTTAAACTTTTCTGTTTCCTTAGAAAGGGCAACTTCGTACACCAGATGGAGACTAGTGATAAACCATGAAATCAAAATGGAGCACACCATTCTATAAATTATAACTTTGATAAGTTAATTATTATATAACCATATGACAACAAGTTTCACAATCTTAGTAGTATATAATAAGGTGAGTAAGTAATAATAGTTTTGTTGATACTGCCATACCGGCTGAACATCATGTGGATCAAGGTAGAATGCCTTTTCATTCTGAACACCGATAATGTATGTTGAAGCACCTGGTTTGCCACCTAATATGCCAAGGCTCTGGGAAAATTTAAAAGTTGACTGCAATAATGGAATATACCTGATAACAGATTATAGATGCAACTAATCAGTGATTGAGCTACTGTGAAAACTGAACAACTTTCAAATTATATTTCAAAAACATCATATGCCAATTACCAATGAATATGAGACTATATATGCACCTACTACACTGAATTATTATCTCCACGAAGTACAAACTCATTAGACAAAGACAGAGAAACCAATTATCATGTTACATCACTACGAAGATATGCCTAGAGTTTGAACCCATCAGTTGTTTTTCTGCAAGGTTGATGAGGTATATCTACAAAATACAAGGTTAACCTGGTTGGGGAGTCTCTATCTGTGTGATTCAACGTCCATAACAAGTGTAACTGAAAATATAACAAAAAGGTGGAAGGAACTGTTGTCGCTTTGGACAATTTCAACATACACTCTATAGTAAAATGTTATGTCAAGTTCTATGTCTTTTATTGGCTTATTTTATTTAAGAATTAAGATAAAGGAAATTTCTTTACGGAATGCCACTTCTGTTATTTATATATAAAAGAATCCAAATAGGCAGGGAACATTTCTATTTAATAAACATAATAATACTATTAGGCTCAAGTGTGGGTCAATTATATAGCACCAAAGAACCTTGAAAATATAACACACCTCGGATTGACTTTATCAAGTCCAAGTACCAAGGGAACCAATAAAAGTAGAGGTGTCCAAGCAGCTAGGCCCCTTGAAAACTCAGAACAGCGATTGGAGGCATCTTCAATGCAGACAACTGGTGCTCCACCACGCTCCCCATCTTCATCTCCAGAAACAACATAGATAGCCATTGGAAGTGGCTGTTTTCCAAGGTCATTTGTCTCCCTCAGGTTACGGGCTAGAACTTCCCATGTGCGGCACATTGCATATGGTCCCACCCATGACCCAACAGCAAGGCCATAATCTTTCCCAGCTTGAAGAAGATTGTGGATAGAAAAAGCAGAAGCCTCCGAATCACCAAAAAGTTGCAAGATGTCAATATATTCTTTATCCAGTGGCTGTAAATCATTAGAATACAACAATGAGTCAACATAATGGCATTATATCTCAAGACAAATCAAAACATATAAACATGTTTAGATAAAAAGAAAAACAGAACAACAAAAACAATGGTAGAGAAAAAAGAGCAACAGTCTAATTACTGAAACAACAGATTGCATATCAATCACCTGACCTCATCAACAGTTTTTCTCCACGATCTACCTAATTTATGAAAAAGTAATGCCTGTACATGAGGAAGCCACATTAGCAGCCTTATTTTGAAAGAAAACAAAAAGAGAAGAAAGCACGGCCAAAAAAATGAAAAATATTATTAGAAGGTATGGTGTGACAATACCATTTTGAAAAGCATTCATTAAATAGAAGGCATAATACCTGAGCAACAAGCATCTGACTGCTTCGAAGCATACAACCCCAATTAACATCACTAGTATACTTTGAATCTCCAATAGCATCAAAGCCTACAGATAAGAGCATATATTAAAAAAATTGTAGTCTAATATCTATCATATGAATATATCCCAAAAAAGGTAGTATAAATTCAACAAACCTTTCCTATACGTTATTAGGATTTTTGAGGAAAAATCTTGCTCAAATGCTGCAAACACATTACTAGTATCTACTCCAGTAGAATCTTGCTGTGAAACTTTATGGCAGATGCCTAGAAACCATATATCACCATCAGAGCTCGAAATGTCAGTCCTGCTTGACCCTAGTATACGCTCATGAACTCTCCTCATTGAGCCACCAGTAACAACTTTCCTCAGAGCAGCTGCCCACCCGCTATTTCGAGAATGAACTGCTTTCTTTTCAGAAGCCGATGATTCACTATATGTTTCAACGAATGGAAAACCAGATGTAAAGAAGCTTGACCATAAGGTAGCCTTGGGAAACTTACTGTCACTAGAACCTGCTTTCGAACAAGCAGGCACCTGAGGAGTATTATCTACAGTCTCAGTAGAGCTTTTAGAAGAACATTTTGCAGCAACAATCCTCTCACAGAAACTCTTCAATACCATTATGAAGCCACAGAAAACACAAGATTTGGCTCATAGAAGCAAACTAAGTTTGTGCCAATATTTGCCAGTAAAGAGGTGAATAATGAAACAAAGACCTGAAAAGCATCCAAAAACACATGCTCATTGTTATTCATTAACAATCTAAGAGTACAAAGATAAAAGCAATTTTTCTCATTCTTCAGCTACCCTTAAAAAAATCATAATCTGCATTTTCAACTTCTACAAATACACACAGGGGATGATGTAATATGGGGAAACTGCCAACACCACTGTTTAAAAAGATCCAAAATAAGACTCTACATTCTGCACATGTACTGGTTCAAATCCCACCTATGACTAGTAGTCCAGCTTGATGGTCATCCCTCCCCAACAAGACCCCCCACCACAAAAAATAAAAAATAAAAAAGAAGAAGTCCATGCATTCTACTAGGTAGGATTCTGCTGCCCCATTGGGATCCCATGCATTCTACTAGTTCCCTCACTGGTACTAATGGAGTAACATATATCTTACTACCATTATTTTGCACAAAAAACATGGATATGTAGTAGAAGTTCAAAACAAAACTTTCTTCCCATCAAGAAAAAAAAAAAGACTTGAATTCCTATCAATGAATAATTGAATATTAACCTATAGTATCCTCCATCAAGCACCCCATATATCCATGAATTCTTTAATTCCCTAATCAATATTTAAAAAAAAAAAAAATGGATGCAAAGTCAAGTACCCCAAATCTACAGAACCATCTTAAATATAAGAGATACGCATTACACAGACATGCAATCGATGCCAAGAATCAACGATTTCATCGCACATAGGTAAAAAAAAAATTCCTCAGAGCTTCAAAGCAGAAAAATGAAAGATGAGCGTTTAGAACCAACACGAAAAAAAACCCAGAAATGGAATTTCGCAGAGAGACCCAAATAGAATTTCAAGGCATATATAATCCAACGACGATGGAATTTTGCAGAGAGACCCAGAAAACGACGAATCGTGGGAGAAAAAGGTAAATTAAACCGCGGGAATCGTAGCGTACGAGGAAAACGTTCGAAGCTGAGCGAGAATCTTGAGATAACGATGAACGGCGACAGAATTCCGATCCTGAACTCAGCTATGACACTTGCTTCGGACTCTTGTTTTTCTCTCTTCTTTCTTTCTCTCTCTCAATCTCTTAGGTATGTTTGTGTAATTATACAAACTCTCAAAAGTAAAACAAAGAACATTTAAAAAATAAATTATAAAAATTAAGGGTAAGTAACAAATTTAATTAAGAAAATCACTCACACATTTTTACTAAACCATTAAAAAAAAAAGTTGCAGTTGAATTAAGGCATTATTTAATGAAAATTCTTCTGTCCCTTTCCTCTATGAAAATATTTTATCATTAAATTGGTGATTAGATCCCAAAAAAATAGATAGTAATGGTATTTTTAGGAAGAATAATTCTTTGTATAATTGATGTTTGCATAATTGTTATTATTCTTAGGTTTTTTAATAGAATATTTAAAATGTTTTAAAAAGTGCTTCAAAAAAATTATCGCCAATGAGATTGTAACTAATCAATAATAAGCCAGATTTTTTAAATTGTGATTTAAACCGACCCGGTTGAGGTAATATGTTATTGGGTCACTGGTTGGATCGATGAGTTACTGATTAGATTGGTTGACTCAGATATGTATAAATATATAAATATGAATATATAAATTTAATTATATTCTCCTTATCTAAAATGAGTTAAACAAGGTTCACTGAAGAAGCTCAAAAATTATCAAATCACACTTTTATAAGTTTATAATGCACAAATAAATGAAAATGCACACTATTACTATGTTAATTTAAATTGCAACTCATAATTCTCATAAGCATACATTTCAATGACATTGAACTCATATTTTTCAAATTCGTTTACGTTAAAATTACATATGTCACGTTTTCTTAATTTATTGTTTCACAAATTGCTTAAGTATTGGAAGCTAAAATTTGAAATCATTGTAGAAGAGTATACTAGCAAATAAAATAACAAAAAAAATTAAAATGAGTTTTATATTTTTTTCTACAAGATGAAACAATTTTGGTTTTCTAGTTTTTTGGTTTTTTTTTTATAAAAATTAATGACCCGACCAGGTCGCCGAGTCAACGGGTTTGGCCAGTGTTGTCCGGGTTTGGCCGGTTCAATGTTTGACCCGAACCAGTCCGATGATCGATTTGTCGAGTTCCGAGTCAGGCCGGGTTTCACAACAGTGATTTAAACCCATCTTTTTTATCCGGTGTACAAATAATGCATTTAAAGTTCAACTCAAGCAAATTGGTTTAGGTTAAGTGATACATATTTAATTTTACATAAGTAATGTCTTGAACTCAAGTTTTTGTGAATACAAAAATACTCTTTGGAAGAATGAATCCAATCATGATGTGGATGTTCCCGACTCAAACAGAATTGTCTCTAATGAAATATATATGTAATTTAACAAAAAAAAAAAGAGAAGAAAATTGACTCACAGTTCATCTCGAAAATATAATTATATGGAAAGATTATCTTTATATAGTTGGTTATTAGGATTTAATATTTTTTATGTTATAAGAGATAATTTTATTTTTGTATACACATATAAAAGTGCATCAGACTCGTATAAGCCCATACAAAGAGCAAAGAGAAAAAAAAATATAGACCTTACACACTTTTATACATATATAAAAAATAAAATTATCTTGAAACTATCAACCCTTGTTATTATCCACTTTCCACGGCTGGCTACTTCGGTTTATAATTGTTTTTCTTTTCATTATTGGAGGACTTTATTCTATTCTGTTTTTTATGTTTTGATCCTTGTAGATAGGCATCAGAGTGGATGTCAAATACTTCAAACTACGTAAGGTGTGTTATATAATTTATTATAAATTTGGTTTGAATGTGTTACGAAAATAAGTATAAAATACTCAAAGGATATAGAAGAGAATATACAAAGAATAATGTAATTAATCAACATCGAAGGTATACCTTTCATAAAATACATAAGGAAAATATTTATAATGTTATGATGAGATAAATAAAATAAAATCCTAATAATACATATATTTTCCTATGACAAAATCCTCCTCATAAACAAGTTTATTTATAATCGAATTGGGTTAATATAATAGTTTCCTGGAATAACTTTTAAACATTTTTTCAATAAATATTTATAACACTTTCCCTAGTATGTTTGGCTATTGCTAAAAACTAAGGGACAACACAATACAAAAGTTATATATTTACTTAATTTTAAAAGAGATAAAGTTATCTCTAGTGAGCTCAAAATGACATCGTTTTGAGATTGTAAGATTAATAAATTATAATGATAAAGACTAATATAATATTGCAATAAATTATAATTATAAAAACACATTGAAATCCGCCATAAAACGACATTGTTTTATACTCACCGGAGATAACTTATTGACTAGAGAAATGCTTTACCCATTTTAAAATAGTATAAATACTGGCTTTAATATTTCTACAGTAAATATAGAAAAGTTACCTACATTCACTCCTAAGAATACGTCGTTTTGGGCTGAAAAATAAAAAATTATAATAAAAAGACTATTATAACCCTAAAATAATTTATAATTACAAAAATACCTTGATTTTTCACCTAAAACGACATCGTTTTGGTAGTGGCGTAGCCACACACAAACCAGTTTTTTTAACTTATTATATATATTATATAATTAATTATAATTAATTAAGATAAAAATTATAATTTAGCACCACCTAAATAAAAAATCAAATACTCAATACAAAGTAACAACAAACCATCTAAATGCAAACAAATAATAAAGAACATGTATAGTGTGGTTATTTTTGTGTTTTACCTTTTGTATTTTTTATCCAATATATTTGCTTTTTTATACTTTATTCTAATCAGGTATGTTATTTATTCTTATTCCTATTATTTAAAAAAAAAAACTTTTAAACCTAATCACAAAAATAATTAATTGACTTATTTCAAAATTTGGGTCCAACTAAATCAAAAGTAGGAAAAAAGGTTTGTCCTTTTAAAGGATACAAAGTTGTATCCTTTTATTTTAATTTTTGACATTATATCTTATCAATAAAACATAATTATGATATGAGAAAAAAAAATTATATTTCCTCAAACACTTTAGCTGACGTGGAAAGAAAAAAAATAACTTTCCATGTTATAAAAATTAAAAGGACACAATTTGTGAACTTTAAAAGGACAAACGCTTAACCCTTGAAAGTAAAAATCATGAAACCAAAGTTTTGGGTTATTGCACACACAATAAATAGTCAAAAACCCAATTTTCAAATGTGAGAACTTTTCATCGTGCTTATGGTTATTGCAAACAAGGGCGATGTTCTCTAACGTGAGATATTGAAAATTTAAGGAATATAGATAATGAAAGGAGAGAGGAAGGACAGAACTTATTATACATATAATTATTATATTTGTGTTTTTCTTATCCTTAGGATAATGTTTGGTTCATTACTTATTATGTTGTGAGAGGAAAGTGAAATTCTTATATTTTAAATATTTATCTAAAATGTTAGTGCATTTTTATATGTTTGCTTTGATAATCAACGACAATTGTTCATTTGAATTTTCAATATTATGTGACATTATTTAGTACATAATTTAGATAATTATGTTAGAATTCATAATTTTTTTTTCCTGATAAATTTGTGATTACAAGAAATATTTTGATAATTTGATATGTCAAATTTTTTGACTCCACCTAAATATTTGGGCCGGCTCCGCCACTGCGTTTTGGGCTCAATGTAGATAACTTATGTACATTAACTATAAAAAAGACGAACTCATAAATACTAGACAAAAAGGAACTAAGACAAACACTTCAAATTTTGTTTAATTTTTTTATTTCTTATACTTGTCTTCCCTTTTTTTATTTTTAATATCTTATTTTTATCTTCTCTTCTTATGCAATTTTATGATCTTTCATATTTATCTTCTCTTCTTTTTCTAATTTTTCTTATCTCTCATCTTCACTTTCTTTATTTGTCTATTATCTCATTTTCATAAATCCAAAGCAATTCAAAATAGTCTAGGCAATAACAAATATTTATATAATCTGTTACATACATGAAATCGAAGATTTAACTATTTGTTCTTTATGGGATTTTGACAAAAAAAAGCAAATTTTAAAAAAATCCACCTGTTTAGTCGTTGACCAAATATCTTACCGGACTAATACAAGAAGACGTGTTTCAGGTGGTTACGCGTTTAATCGCGCACCTGACACATGCGCGTTTCTGACAAATCTGAACACGTTTGTACCAGGTACATGTCTAAACACGTCTGTACCAGATGTGCAATTCTGACTGTGACGCGACATGCATACCTGAATATGACACATCTTAATATTGTGCTCGTCAGACTTGTTAGAAACACACACCTGGTACAGACGTGTTCAGACACATACCTGGTACAGACGTGTTCAGATTTGTCAGAAACGCGCATGTGTCAGTTGTGCGACTAAATGCGTAACCACCTGAAACGTGTCTTCCTGCATTAGTCCGATAAAACGTTTGGTCAACGAACTAAACATGTGGAATTTTTTTTGAAATTTGCATTTTTTTGGTAAAAAACCGTTGTTTATGACTTCGTGATAATTTTAAAGTTATAAATTTACACTTTTTTTTTTTTTGGTGAGGTAAATTTACACATTTATCAAATTTACTTCTTTATAAATTATCACGTATTAAGACTTGCAATACACTTAAAAAAAACTCAAAATATTATTAAATAACATTGTTTCATTTGTTTATTATCATTGAAAGATAAAATGTGAGACTGAAAAAAATATTATTTATTTATGAATTATAAATATATAAACAAAAGCATCTTAATATTTAACATTTAAACATATAATCATTACTAAATGCTTGAGAAGTATATTCATTGGCATTATATAAATAAATTGTTTAACCAAGGTTGTTGATTTAATAGGCTGTGACGACCAAATTAGACTATTTATAGGATAATAGATTTAATTCCTAAAAGTCATATTTCATAGGAAGGTTGGAGAGACTCGTATTAATGGATGATAAGTATGCATGTGACCATTTTATAGGTATATATAATTATTAAAATCATAAGTGATCCACTATCCATGATAGATAAATTATCTTAATTGATGAATACAAGTATATGAAGTATATTCACAAGCAAATTATCTATTAAAACCATATGAACAATGGAGAAGTATATATTTACCGGCAAATTATATTAACTACATTATTTAGAAAATTATGCTTTTAACTGAATAATTTACACATGTAATATCCAAAATACTACATTGTGAGTAAATAATATATATATGAGTGACCATTTTATAAATTTATTTATTGGAAAAATGTTCATTCCACGTGTTGGATTAATTTGTCACAAACATCACGAAGGTTATATTTACAACCTATTTTCGTTTACAACTTCTTACAACTATATCTTAACCGCTGATTTCCGTCAATCAACGGTTAAGATTTTCACAAATCGAAATTCACAATAAATGACAACCGTTGATTGACGAAAATCAACAATTAAGATATGATTGTAAGAGTTTATAAACTATTTGGGTTGTAAATATAATCCTTCTTCACTATGAATATGTTTTAAATATTTAGGAGATTAACTTTAATTTTAGCTTAATGATGACGTTAACAAATAAAAAATTATTGAGTTTAGTGTTTATTTTTGTTTGTAAATAAGGAGGGGCATGGCCCTAAGTAATTATTTTTAAAAAAAAATATAAAATTATATTATTTTGAATGAGAGAAAAATATAAATAATGAAAATAGTAGGAGAGAAAGTAAATGACTTTTTTAATTTAAAATTTAAATAAAAATATTAGATTATATCTTTTTCCATTTAAAATGACATAATTCTATACAAGTAAAAATATTTTTTCCAAAATTATTATATTGAAAAATATATTGATTTGTTTTTAATGATATCCATACAAAATTTCATATATTTTTAGTTAGTTATTTTAAAACCAAAATCAGTTTAAACTCGATAACTATTGAAAAAACGAGGGCGAAATTCGTAAATTCCTAAGTTGTCGTCAACGTCGGCGGCTATCAAATCCCTAATTTTCTGTCTGTAGATTCTATCTGTGGTTTCTGAGAGACCCATTGGGAGGAAAAAGGAGAAAAACCCCAAATTTTTTCTTCCCCTCTTTGCAATCTCCACAGAGCAGATTTATGGATAACGGATGCAAATTTGGTTCACTGCAACTGGATTTCGTCGCAAATTCCTTCCAACAACAAGTGTTTGGTTTTGTCGTTCCATCGCTTTTTCAACCCTTGTATAGATTCATTCCTTGGTTACGGTTTCTGGGTTTTGGTCTTCCCAAATAGCATTGAAGCTACCTTCTTTATTGTGTTATATTCTGTGAACCCGTTTTGATAAATAAAAAGGTTAGTTTTCATCTGGGTTTTCTGCTTTCAGCTCAAATTTTCTTCTTTCTTCTCTTTTTTTGTTTTTTTTGTTTTTTCAAATTTAGTTTCTGGGTTTGCTGGGAATGACTTGTTTTGAGATTATTAAAGCATATGTTTTGTGTTTTGCTTGCTTTGAATTCTGTTTCTGTCTTCAATTGATGGTGTTTTACATGATTGACTTATAAAATTGAGCTAGTTCAAATTATGTCTTGTAATACCAGATGTTTGATCACATTGTGTTTTCCTCAATATATCATACATTGATTTTCTAACTACTAGCACATGTTTATGATGGTTACCATTAACGACTTGGACTTTTTGCAAGCCAGGTCTCCAGGTTGCGGCTTCCTGAGTTCTTCTGTATATGCATCAGTCTTCAGAGAGAGGGAAAGCATAGTGGTTTGTGCTCAAATTATGGTGTACGGACCAAGATGACCGTTTCGGCCAGATCTTCCCTTAAGAAGATGTCGTGGGCTAGGGGTCAATCATCTGGTTGGGCAGCTTTTGATCTCAAACAGAAAAAGAAGAACAATCTTGAATCTGATGTTGACAAGGACCCTTTCCCACCTATAGGCATTTCTGATTCTATGCAACATGGTGATAAGTTAATCAACAAGAACCATGTCCCTGTGAAGCCTTTCTCTTCGGTACTTCTTCCTACTAAAATTTTTCCACCTTTGAAAGAGGATGGGAATATCGAAAAGGCAATGTTAGGTTCTGATTCTGGTGGAAAATATTGTGGTACTTCTGCTCAGGAAGATGTTAATTTAGCTATCAAAAAGCTCAAAGAGCAACATCTTTGGGCTGAAAATAGCTTGATAGAGGATATATTGGCTGCTGTTAATAATAATGTTGACAAGGCCTCATCTTTATTGGAAACAATGGCCGTTGCCGTCAACTTCGAAGAATGCAAAGTATCCAGCGATCCAAGACCAACAACTACTTCAGTTGATATTCCATATGAGAAAACTGATGAAAGTCTTACTTTAGAAAAGGTCAAGGATGATATTCCCTTCCATTCTTATCTTGTTGGTAATCTCAAAGATAATGATAAAGACGTGGAGGATAGAAATGCTTCCTCAGGTCATAAGCTTTATGATGTTGATAGCCTGAGATGCAAAATGGAGCTCTTGAATTCTGTTCCTGTTGAGCCTGAATGGGAGGACGATGATATTTACGTTAGCCATCGAAAGGATGCATTGACGACAATGAGGCATGAATGCTAACTCATGCATTCTTTCTTGAGATGGCATTGATTAGTTCTCACTTGCTTGCGTGTGTTTGGTTGTATGGTCATTTATTTATTAGCATTTTTCTCTTCTATTGTCTATGTTTACTTTATATAAGATGATGTGGTAAAACATATATAGTGAGGGATGGAATCTACATGCAGTGAAACATATTGATCAATGCTAGCATTGAGAACTTCTCGTGCCAATCGTCAACTTGTGATCTGCATTATCCTAAATGTGCCGAATATTTGATTTAAATAAAAAATCTCGCAATCTTAGATTTTTGATTTAAATAACCTGTATAATGCACAAGTAGGATCAAGTAATGGATATACTTCCATGGCGGTGCCTTCTATTTTGTTTTTTGGCAGTGATTTGGTTTTGGATTTGCAAAAACTTTTTGAGAAAGAGCTTTAGCCTATTCTGACTTTATATAATAGATTTTTATTTTTTATTTTTTGCATATTCTCTTAGATATTCAGTCAGATTCAAAGATCTATTTAATCTACACTATCTATTATTTGCCTCTTTGAGACTTTTCATTTGTAAAAGACGTTTTAAATATCTGCTTATATTTTAGGACAGAATAATCATCTTCAATCCTTGGGATTTTGTAATTGGCCATATTAAACCTTTTGGATTTAACTGTCTTGTTTTATTGCAAGTATTGCATTTCCATATTACACCTTTTAGATATTCACTAGGATTCGAGATTTTATATCCTGTTAATTGAACAGGTCAGCGTCTCGACATTCTAGGGCAGCCAATAGTGCTTTTCTAAGAGGTGATCATTTTTCTGCTGAACAACATTCAATGAAAGCTCGGGAGGAATGGTATTCTGCCGAAGAACTTAATTCTAAGGCAGCCACAAAAATTTTAAGTATCAGGAACAGTGAAAATGATATATGGAGGCTGGATTTGCATGGTCTTCATGCAGCAGAAGCTATTCAAGCATTGCAAAAGCATCTCCATAAAATTGAAAGTCAAGGCTTCTCAAAGAGATCAGCCACTTTGAATGGTGTGAAGGAGAATGAGCTTGCACATTCAACTCTGGGATCTCTTAATTTCAAGGACAGGGAAATTTTGGATAAACAAGCACCATTAAGGCTTAGATCATTAGCTTTGCATGTCATAACAGGTACCTTCACTTCTTTTTTACCATGGATAACCTATAAAGTTTATGTTTATGCTTGTGCTTTTTCTGCCTCTGGAATTGCTTTTGGATTGCAAATGCACAGGCTAATGTGCACTTCAACCGTAGGTAGCATTTAGGTTTTTAATATGTTGGGAGGTATCCTATGCAGGTAATATGAACAATGAAGGAACACAATGTAGTAATTGACTGCAAAAACGTGGCTTTTAACCAAAGAAGTGAAGAACTTCTACTTTGGTGTTTTTTTCCAACTTTTTCTCCTAATCCCCAGCTATGTTACTTTTTGTTGCATGCCTCTGTTTGTGTTATGGATTCCTTCTTTCCCATGAACAGGTCAATGAATTCATTTATTTCATAGAGTAGTTGTCAATTTTCTTGAATATAAAATCAGTATTTTAATTGTTTATTAAGTAAACCTGTATTCACACATGGGGTTAGCAAGCAGCATTAAGGATGGCCTTAATTGCCTTTTCATATTATTACAGGCATTGGCAACCACAGCCGAGGACAAGCTGCACTTCCTATAGCTGTGAGAAGTTTCCTTAATGAAAACAGGTGGAATATTTTTACCTGCACTATATTATATACTATGCCTTTCCTTCCATCATGACTTTTTTATTTTTTTTTCAAATACTCTTCTAACTTCGTTGAGGACATTGAAATAAGAATAAAAAATGGTTTCCTAGTGCATGAGGCTTACCCATTGTGGGTCTCTAGAAAAAACAGGAATAAGTAAGGTTTACCTTGGTTCTTATTATCTTATTTGTTCATTTTATTGTTCTGCAGATACCGATTTGAGGAGATGAGACCAGGAGTAATCACAGTGTGGCCCAAGTTTCGTCAAAGTTGATTGCTGACCCTCTCCTCCCCAAAATTATACACATGTTCTTGTTCCTTTGATTATTCTCGTGGGGATCAAATAACTTGAAGTTTGTATACTTAAAGTCTCTGTATAAATCTTAAGGAATGCTTACCACTTTATACTTATATATGTCACCTCAAGGGGCTCACAAAACTGAGCAAAAGAAGGATTGCATGGAAGACAACTCACAAGTAGTGAATGGATTTTAAATTCTCCAAAAGAATGTTGATCAGATGCTTTGTTATTATCATGGTTATATTTATAGCCAAAGTGAGATAAATTAAGTGTTTGTAGTAATTTGAAAGCATTTAATCTTGAAACTTTCTATTGTTTTTATGTGTTGCTGGCTAATTGTTTGTAGGAAGATGATTGTTGTAAATTAGTTTTAACGCTATTTTTACTCCTGTTAATGGTGTAGTTTTGAGCCAATAACGTGTGTTATTTAGTCAGTAAAGTATTAATCATATATTAGTATAACATATTAAGTGATGTATAAATATTGGTATTGTTATTTGTACATGTTGCTAGCTAATATTAGAATATACTAGGCTTTCTTCACCTTTGGAATTTGACTTCAAATTCTTAGTTTATGAAGCGCTCACACATACCTCACGGTATCTACAGTCACATTTTAATCATCATTTTATAGGTAATAAAAAAAGAATCACATTTTAATATAAACTAAGTGATTTACTAAGATTATTAAGAACAAAAATTATAATCATTATAAAAACCAAGTATATATATAGATTTCAAACTCAACATCATTTTCCTCCGTTATTTTCTAAAATTGTCAAACAAAAATGAAGTTTACTTAAATTACACACTAGTTTGCATATAGTCACGTGGGGCCAAAAAATTGTCTGAAAGCAACATTAGAAACAACAAAGAAGGTTCCTTAATATTGAACTTTTCTTCATGAAATTTCCTTGATATTTGCTATGTCTTCTATGATATAGGGTCCTTTCCCTGGACTAGAAACTGATCTAAGATTCTATATATGTATGAATTTGATCCAAATTCACTAAGAAATTAAGTAAATACACGTACCCATCTTAATTTTATCCTTCTAGTTGTCTGAGACATTTGGAACAAATTTAGCCATTCTCTGATCTTCCGAATTTCACTTCAAGTGTTATGGCAAATTTTGGAACTACGCAGAGAATACCCACCTCCTTGACACCTTCATCCACTATTAATACTCATGAACCAAAAGGACCTCAAGAAAAGCTATACAGTGATTTGAAAATCTACTGGCCCTTTAACATTCCCTTGACTTCAGAAGCTGCAGCAATTCGCATCATAAGAAACTTGAAGAATCTTGGGGTATATTACACACTCTTTTTGTGGATCATACTCTTCATAACTCTCATCCCTCAGCGTAAGATGTCCTTGATTCTGTTGGTTATCATGACCTATGTGACTACCCTTTACTGTTTAATGCTAAGGGCATGTCCCAATTCTGTTGTGCTTCATAGAAGCATAGATAAAAGATTTGTATTGGCTTTGTTAATATTTGCAACAGTTGTGCAGCTGATTTTGACTGAAGCAGGTATTCATCTTGCAGTGACTTTAGCTTGTGCTGTGCCTATAGTTTTGTTGCATGCAGTTTTATGGGTTAGTCACTATGCCTTTGAGATTGAGGATACTTCTTCTTGTACTCAAGAAATGGCTCATCTTGCTGGCCATAAAGAAGCAGAGAATGTTTGATTTTTGTTGTTAATATATATTAATCCTCTCTATAGTTTTAACTTGCAATTGCAAATTGTAAGCGATTATTGCAATGCAGGTTACAGTGTGTGTGCTTGGAATTATTTTAAGTTTGTACAACTTTCATTTGTTTTTTTATTCATAATTCATTTAATAAGACTTTATATATACTATCTTATTAAATTAGTTAGGTAGAAGTTTTTATATAAGAGGTAAGTTATATTTACAAACTACTTGTTTGCAAACTCTTACCCGAGAATGCATTTCTAACCGAGTCTATTCCTAGGAATACATAGTTGAGTTTGTAATTATAATTTTTCCCCAATTAAAATATGACTTTTCCTTAAATTTGTTGAGTGACTTGTGATAACAAGTAAGACATTAGAAATTGGAATATATCCGATTTCACAAGGGTCAGAATCTGAGCAGTCAAGATGGATCTATATTATATAAAAAAAATCTGTACCAGAGAGTAAAACAATAGAACTTACGGTATATTAGAAGAACAAATGCAGAAATTTTTGTGTGTGAAGAAATCCGAGTCTAACAGATGTTGTTTCTTTAAGATAATTTGTTTTCTCTATTGATGCCGAAGGTTGATGAACATAATTAAAATTTGAATTTGTGAATGTTTGTCTATTTACGCATCACATATCATCAAGCTAAACCAACCCTGTAAGATTACAAGGCATTATTAAGAATGGAAAGCTTCAGTGACCAAAATGATAAAATTATTTTGTGGGGAATGAAATTAATAAAATATTATATGTATGAACAAACATAGGCATACTAAAAGCCTTACTAAGAGCTAATGGTGATAATTTTTTTTAGCAAGTGGAGAGGGCAAAAGCTCAAAAACGAACAGCGAAAACAAAGACATGACACTGAATTGGTGCCCATCGCAGTGGTTAAAAGTGATTGTTTGAATCCTAAGATTTAAAGTTCGATTCTTAGAGAAATATTCTTAGGAAGACCTTTGACTTTCACTATACTCAAGTTGAAATTGCGAAAGCAATGTATATATCATAAAAAAAAAGACGTTGTTGAAGTTATTTGAACTACTAAGAATCTCTTCAAGATTTGAACTCTTGCTATTTGACAATCCTTGGTGGCAGGTTTATAATGCCATGAGACAACTCGGGGGTTAAAATCATTCTTTCAATAGTCAGAACTTGTCCTACAATTAATTCAACCCCCCCCTCCCCCCCCTTATTTTTTGTTTTATCAAAGAGGAATTATAGGAATAATTGGTTCTACAATTTGCAATTGACCTTGAAAGAGTAATGTGATTAATCAAAATGTTAGGAGAAAACATATTTCAATAGTTACACTTAAAATCTAAGGGGAAAGAAAATAGAACTTAACACTTTTTCCTCAAGTTTTATTCAAACATAATTGCAGACATACTTGGTACATGTATTCATGCTCCTTACAAACATTACATCTATCTATCTGCATTGTTTTATAACATCCATATCGTTTTTTTTTTCTTTTACATTGTTGTAGAAAAGTTCAGGATGTAAATAAAATCAAACAGCATCTGAGTTCCCAGCACCACTTTCATCATGGCCAGCAAGAGGAACAAGTTCTCCTGTAACAGAAGCGTCCTCAATCTCAAAGGCCTCAAAACCAACCCATAAAACTGCATGAATCAAAACAAGAGGTATACTACAAGCTAAAGTCACTGCAAGATGAATAACTGCTTCAGTCAAAATCAACTGCACTGCAGTTGCAACTGCTAACAAAGTCAACACAAACCTTTTATCTATGATTCTATGAAGCACAACAGAATTGGGGTATGCCCTTAGCAGTAAAAGATAAAGGGTTGTCACATATGTCATGATAACCAACAGAATCAAGGACACCTTACGTTGAGGGATGAGGGTTATGAAGAGTATGATCCACACAAAGAGTGTGTAATATAACCCCAAATTCACCAAGTTTTTTATAATGCGAACTGATGCAGCTTCTGCTGTCAAAGGAATGTTAAAGGGGCAAGAGATTTTGAAATCACTGTGCATCTTTTCATGAGGTTCTTTTGGTTCATGAGTGTCTACAGTGGATGAAGGTGTTGAGGAGGTTGGTATCCTCTGTGTAGTTCCAAAATTTGCCATGATAACACTTGGTGAGTGAAATTTGGAAGATCAAAGAATGGCTCAATTGAAAAACTGCTCCAGTTGAACAACAAATAGTAATAGAAATTTGTTCACAAATCACAATATCACAGAAAACTAGAAGGATATAGAGCGAGATGGGTGCTTGTATTTACTTTCTTTGTGATACTTACATATATAGAATCAAGGGAAAACAGGGAACATGAATTTCTAAGAGGATGACTTTGAATACGAAGACTTTGATGATAAGTATTATCTATATTTGCGTGTTGAATTTTGTCTTGTCTATATTATCTTAATAAATAAAATAAATTTATTAAAAGAGAAGCATTAAATTTAAGTTGTATTTTACAACTTAGGGTAATTTTCAACACCTCTCTAGAAAATCATATCATTTGGCATGTGCATTGATTATTGTCTGTCTAATTACTTCTGTACAAGTTTGTTCTTCTTCTTCTTCGATCCTAATTTTGTGGAGCTAGTTCTGCAGCTTCTTTGTTATTGGATAGGCATTGTATCATAAAAAATAGAATTTTCAAGTAATTATAAGTAACATTGAGAATATCACTATTCTAAAATAAGATTTTTCTTGAAACGCTTTGTATAGAATATATTATCTTTATACTGTTAATATTTTTGGTTGAACGAGCCAGAGAAGACTTGGTAAGTATCTTAGAAATTCCATAAAGAAAAGTCCAATATTGAGTAGCCAACCTTCCTTGTGGTTTCGAATGTTGCTTTCAGTCAATTTCTTGCCTCCACGCGACTTTAATGCCAAACTAATGTCTAATTCTAATGACTATAATCATTACTTTTTTTTCAAATTGCTCTGCCAAGGAAAATTAATTTGATCAATTAGTAAGGAAGAATAAAGGTTGACTCCCAATTATTAATTTGATCAATTACAAATTGCTCTGTCAAGGGAATCAAATTAACTCTCTTGCGCACAACATTTGGTAGACAAGTAATGATTATAGTCATTAGACGTTACTTTGGCATTAAAGTATTTCTAGTAAAATATAACAGATTATTTCTTGATATTTCATTAGATATACTTCAAGGATATTCCTTTCACAAGACAATTATCAAACTTGACTAATATATCAAGTAAAATATAACACTTTAACCTTTAAGGGTAGCTCAATCGACAAAGTTGAGCGCTCATGGTTGTTTGGTCCAGATTCGATCCTTGGCCTAAGTAATTTTGAAATTCTTTAGGGGTCAGAGGAAAAATGTTTCCCCTCAATTGAAGGATACTTACACATTAAAAAAAGCCTATTTAATTGTCTCTTATAAAGGATACTCATGGTTCATAAACAAAAAAAATCTCTTACTAAAAATAATAATAATAAAAGTGTCTCTTTAGAACACAGATTATACCTCTTTTTTTATGAGGTCTAACCTATAAATTTATAGGCAAACTTATGTTGTATTATTTATTTTGAATAAAATAAATAATAATATTATTTAAATAATAAAATAACATTTGTTTTGTTTTGTTTTTCAATTTTTGAGAGCTTAAACAGACTAATTAGCTTAGGTCAATTTTTTATTTTTTTTAGATATAGATTCGTACGAACCTATAGTTTAACTTATATCACGTTAACATATCATGTTCCACTCAAAATGTTTTATTTTATTGTCATATTTGAAATAATGCCTAACCTAACACAGTTCATATACACACAAGTACTATACTAATAAACAATGACATAAGGTTACGTTTGCATGTTTTTCATTGGTGGAAGGAATAAGTGGAGATAGATAGGAAAAAAGATGGGTTGGAAACAGAGGGGAACAATAAAATAAAATAATATTTTTCTTATTTAAAGACTAATAAAGTAACAAAATTATTCTATCGGAGAAAGTGACTTGATTGGTTACCTGAAAATGATTTAAATCAGTATTCTTAAAATTAGACCGGCCCAGCCGGTTGGCCTAGAAATCGATCCAATTCTTATAATGGATCGGATATATTATTGGTCCGGTATCGACCCAGAAAACTAGTATTAATCGATGAATAAGTTTTGGAAAAAATATTTCCAATATTACAGCCTGGAATTCGAACTCGAGTCTTATGAGGATGCTCAATAATGAGGATGCCCAACAAAGAATCGAACCCTTGTTGTGAAGATATAAATTATAGTATTTACCACTAAGTTACATTTGGTTCTTGGTTCTTGATTCATTTATACTATTTAAGATATTTATTATATGATTGAGTATAAAATATAAATTATATATATATCCAGTTTATGTGATTGATTCAGTGACCCACTGATTGAATCAGTGATCCATTGACTCGGTATTCTGACCGGATCGATGATGGGTCGAAATTTAATAACATTGATTTAAATCCCTCCTTTCTAAGAGCTTGAATTTTTTTTTTTAATTTTCACAAAACGAATTCCTACACGAGTTACCTAGTATAGCCAAACTCTGAAAGTGATAACCCAGCCAATGATTATCCAAATAGAACAAATAAGGTATCAATGAAAAGCTTAGCTACTTTCATGTATTAAATTCTTATAAGTTATGTGGCAGTAGTGCCATCCTAATATTACTTTAAAACAAGACCGCCAAGAATTGGTATGTTGTCTATTATCAAATTATATGACCTGTTAGTAAAAATAAAATAAAAAACCCACAACTTTTTCATTTCTTGTCCAAATCTAGAAAGTAATATATCGTTTTAAAGCTCCTAATGTCTAGTTTTACATGTCAAAATATCATGATTTATGGAATTATGGTGTGTTCCTAGTTCTAGTTAGAATAAGGCCTGCTCGAGAACTGTACCATGTTGAGGGCAAAAACGAAGGGTAAAAATCCTCAACTTCCTCGTTTCTCTACCAAATTTAACGAATAAGATATCAATGGAAAGCCCTACATATCTAGTTTCGTTTGTCCAAATCTCAAAACTTAAGGATTAATGATGCGCTACCAGTTTTAGTTTGAGTGACCACTGCCAAGATGCTTAAAAATTGTTACTTTTTGAGTTGTTTGTGTGTAGTTGTTTGCTTGATAATTAATGCTGGTTATGTAGGTTTCAGCTACAGAAATAGTAAGTTATATTGTGAGATTTAAGTGAGTCTTCTTGGATGATATTTGCTTTCTTAAGAGGACTGTTTGAGTTTTACTAATACTGTATATGCTTCTGCTTCTTGTTTATGTCACTATTAGCAACTCTGACTTATATTAGGACTCACCCATAGATCCAAAAATCAAGATACTTTGGCGTCTAAAATTAGACATTAAAAGGGCTTTAAAATAATATCTGACTTGCTAGATTTGGACAAGAAATGAAGGAGTTATGATTTTTAAAAAACAGATCATAAAAGTTGACAAGGAATAATATACCAATTTTAAACAGCATTGATTTGTTTAAAAATTTGGGAAAACTCTCTTACCCCTAAAAAAATCCTAAGAATTTTGATCATTAAACTACATTTCTCTAGTTTTAAAATGATACATAGTTTGTAATTTTTGGCCAAGTACTTAAGTTATAAAATTCACAAAATTTGCCTTCAAACTTGACAGCAGAGTAGCAATTTATGGTAGTCATGCTTTAAAGTAATTCTGGGTATGCATATACACTTTTTTATTATTGGATACAAACTTAGACTCGTGTAAAAACTCATTTAATAAAAAACTCCGAGCTTTAATTAAAAGCTTGGCCTTAGAGCCTATTTGGCCGACTTGGTATATTATCTCTTCTTATTTTTATTTTATATTTTTTATACTACTTATTTATATCTTATGATATTATAATTGAATGTCAAGAATAATCTGACCTATTTTTTGTTTTATGTAAGAAGATGCAACATTGCAATATATTAAATTATTTACGCAGAATTTATAGTCTTTAATTCTTTTGGATGTGCATATTTTGTACTACTTTAGATTATTGATTAAGCATATTTTTTGAATGATTTTATTCTATATTATGCTATTTGGATATACATTAAATTTATGAATCTTTGTGAAATTATTAATGCTATTGATCATATATTTTGTTTAGATAAATTTTTATTGTCTTATTTTTTTTAACAGACTAAACCATACTTTTATTTTTTATAAATAAATCAAGACACATGTCAATAATTATATGTATAATAGGTTACAGACTAGGTCAGTCTAACACATTTAAATACAAATTTAATCTTTCAAGATCAGAATCCAGGTCGGCCAATAACACCGCTAGACCCGAGTCTATTTTTTCTCTCTTAATGCAGAAATCATTTTTCCTTAGTTTATATTTAAAAGAGGTAGGATCATTTGACATTAGTGTCAAATTTGAAGTTTGACACCTCATTTGAGAGCCGTTAGATCAAAAAAGATTAATGATGTCACATGCTTACAAACCAGAGTCGTTGATTTTTTTTTATTTAACACTGCTGTCAAAGGATACTACTTCTATTTAAAAATATTTATTTAAAATTAATTTCTCTGTTGGCCAAAATACTTGTACTTTAACCCTTTTATGGCATCATTCAAAATATCCACTCAATTTGGTGGCAAAATATCCAATCCATGGAAAACTCTGTTACAGCCACTGCATCTCTATCCCTTCAACTCCACCGTTTCTCTTCGAATTTCCAAGTCTTCTGCTTCAAACCTTCCACGCAATCACCATCACCACCACCCCCTAAATCACCCACAACAACAACAACAACAACCCATCACAGAAACGTGCCCAAAATCACCACCAAGAAGAATAACAACAAGTACAAGGTGAAACCTTTCAAAGAAAAAGATGTTTTCCCATGCTCCTTACCCCTCCACACCAAAAACCCACGTTCCATTTACAAGGACATTAAGCGATTCGCTCGCGAGAACAAGCTCAAGGAAGCTCTCACCATCATGGACTACGTTGACCAACAGGGTATCCCTGTTAACATCACAACCTTCTCTTCCCTCATTGCTGCTTGCATCCGCACCAATTCAATCTCACAAGGAAGGGAAGTTCACACCCATATTCGAATCAATGGCCTTGAAAACAACGATTTTTTGCGCACTAAACTGGTTCATATGTACACTTCTTGTGGGTCATTGGAAGAAGCTAGAAAAGTTTTTGATGGGTTACCCTGTTGGAACGTTTATCCATGGAACGCGTTGCTTAGAGGGACTGTGATTTCGGGTAAGAGGCAATACATTGATGTGCTCAACACTTATTCAGAGATGAGGTCTTTGGGGGTTGAGTTGAATGTGTACAGTTTCTCCAGTGTCATCAAGAGCTTCGCCGGTGCACCGGCGCTTTTTCAAGGCTTGAAGACTCATGCCCTTTTGATCAAGAATGGTTTGGTTGATAGCTCCATCCTCAGGACTAGTTTGATTGATATGTACTTTAAATGTGGCAAGGTTAAGCTTGCACACCGTGTGTTTGAGGAAATTTCCGATAGAGATGTTGTTGTGTGGGGAGCTATGCTTGCAGGTTTCGCGCATAACAGGTTGCAGAGGGAAGTATTGGAGTATGTAAGGTGGATGGTAGAGGAAGGAGTAGACCCGAATTCAGTTATAATGGCTACTGTTATTCCTGTAATTGGGGAAGTTAGTGCAATAAGGTTAGGTCAGGAGGTTCATGCTTATGTAATGAAGGCAAAATGGTACTCTAAGCAACTGCCAATTCAATCTGCTTTGATTGATATGTATTGCAAGTGTGGGGATATGAGTTCAGCAAGACGGATTTTTTATAGCACATTGGAGAGAAATGTGGTTTGTTGGACAGCTTTGATGTCAGGTTATGCTTCAAATGGAAGGCTAGAGCAGGCACTAAGGTCCACAATTTGGATGCAGCAAGAAGGGTTCAGGCCTGATGTGGTGACTGTTGCCACGGTTCTTCCAATTTGTGCTCAGTTGAGGGCTCTTGAACAAGGGAAGCAGATTCATGCTTATGCTTTGAAACATTGGTTTCTGCCTAACGTATCCATAACTTCTTCTTTGATGATGATGTACTCTAAGTGCGGTGTGATTGAGTATTCTGTAAGACTATTTGATAATATGGAGCGAAGAAACGTGATTTCATGGACGTCAATGATTGATTCATATGTAGAAAATGGGTATCTATATGAAGCACTTGGTGTGATAAGGTCAATGCAATTGTCAAAGCATAGGCCAGACTCAGTTGCCATAGCAAGGATGTTGAGTGTTTGTGGTGGATTAAAACTTATAAAGCTTGGGAAGGAGATTCATGGGCAGTTCTTGAAAAGAGCCTTTGAATCAGTTCATTTTGTTTCTGCAGAACTTATCAATATGTATGGCACTTTTGGATATGTTAATAAGGCAAAGTTGGTGTTTAATGCAGTTCCCGTTAAAGGATCTATGACATGGACTGCTCTTATAAGGGCCTATGGATATAATGAATTGTATCAGGATGCAATCAACATTTTTGATCAGATGAGATCAAATGGTTTTTCTCCAACCCACTTCACTTTTGAAGCCATTCTATCTATATGTGACAGAGCTGGATTTGTTGATGATGCATGTAGAATCTTCAATATAATGCCTAGATGTAAAATTGATGCAACTAAGGAACACTTCAATATAATGATCCGACTTCTTACCCGGTATGGTCAACTAGAGAAAGCTCAGAGATTTGTACAAATGAGTTCTTCCTTATAGAAGAGGCAACATAACCTTTTCCTTCTGAAAGATTTGTTAAAAATTCCCGAACTGCAAACATGTAACTTTTTGGTTCCGAATCTGTAAGTTGCAATTTGTTTGTAATTTTGCACCATACTATATAAAACAACTGTTCCGAAATCGCAGAGTTGCATGAATTAAACAAAATTATTTACATCCTTTATTGAGAAGGCTTCCAATGAAGGTGTCAATGAAGTGAATATACTCATGTTAAAATTTTACATAATTTATTTATGTTAAAAGTTTATGTCTAATTCTTTTTTCATTAGTATTGATAAATTTTAATAATTAAACCTCACTTATTTAATGTGCAGGAAGAGAGAAATAAATACAGAATCTTAATATGACCTCTTCATATGAAATTTTAACATAAGAAAATTTATTTTTGAGTATGACTAATTACATTTTACTTTTGTAATAATTGAGGATGCGGATTAAAATCAATGAAAATGTTTTATTCAAAATAAATATTTTTGCAAAAGCTTACCATGATACAGATCAAAAGAGTGTATAAATATGATCCAAAAAAGAGTGTATAAGTATAATACCTCTATTGAATCCGTATATTTCCCCAGCACGTTTAGAACTTTCACACTTTTGAAATAAAACCAGATTCAATAAGTAAATATTCTAAGCATTGTAATTACCCGCTTTTTTTTTTTCTTTCCGTAAACGTAATTACCCGCTTTTAACTTGGGGTAAACATATGGTAAATTAGCTAGAATTATAATTTACCAACTTTAAACATTTAGTCATTTAAATTATTTTTATTTTTAAAAAATTTAATTAATATTCTAAACAACTATACTTTTTTTTTTTATAGATAATTTGGAGGTATCCTCACACAACTATACTTTTCAATATGCTAGGAAGTATTTACTTGGAAAAATAAAAAAATTACATAATAACATGTTTAATCTTAAAAATAAAAAAAGGATTAAACATAATGAGATACAAAGCGGGACATAAATTCATCTCCCCTCAAGTCCAGTCTTCTAGCTTCGTTTTTTATTATTCTCCGCATACAAAAAAATTTTAATGAGTTCGGTATGTATTGGATGAATTTTGAAATAAAAATTATTTGATTCAATCTCTTTGGTTTGATGATTTAATTATTCATTTAGTTTATATTTTTTCTAAATCTGATCCAATCCAATCCAATTTTATTCGATTTGAATTGTATTAGTATTTAGTTTTTCGAAAAGTTTAAAATTTTGGTCATACAAATTATTAGTTATATCAAAATAAAGTCATTCAAAGTTGTTCACAAAAAAAAGTCATTCAAATAAAAATTCAAGAACTCTTCAAACTAAAATAAATCTTAAAACTCATGGAAAGTTAAAATAGATTAATAGACAATAAAAAATTAAAACAAGATAGTTGTTATTAATAACATTCAAGATTTCGAGTCACAATCTTTCGAAAATAATAAATACATAATATATTGAATCGTTTTGGATAAATCAAAAATTGATCCAATCTAAATAAAACATGTGATTTTGTTTTGGTTTTTCAGTTTTTAGTTAATTCGATTATTAATTTTTTAGTTAGGTCATCACAATTTGAATGAGTTGATGAAAATTTCTAATTGTATTGTACTTTTTCCTAATCAATAAAAGCAAAAATATTTATGCAGTTTTGCCATAAATACTGTGTCAATTACAGACACAAAACTATTAATATATAATATCAAATCCTGATAATTTTACTTTAATTTTTTTTTTTTTCTCTAAGTCATACACTACTACTTACCCACCACAAAAAAGTAATGCCCATCAATAAATGTTGAATTTTTTTTTAAGATTTTGTTTCGAAAACAAAAATCACATTATTTTTTGTCACAATTTAATTTAGAGAGTCCAATAACTAAGAAAGTGTCCAATTTTTTGGGTTTTTGTTTTTGTTTTTGTTTTCTTTTCTTTTTACTGGGTTTTATGAAACCCTTAATATTCTCTCTCTCTCCATTTTCTCGCTTCATACGCATATCCCTTGCGTCGCTCGCTCACTCTTTTCTGCCAAAAATTTCTTTGATTTCTGGTCTTTCACTCCCTCAAGTCTCTGACTCGTCTCTCTCTCGCGCGCGTAACAGAGGTACTCATATATCTCGTCTCCAATGTTTGTCACTTTGTCTCTGTAAAAATTCATGCTTTCTGTATTTCTGACTCAAAATCACATTTGCACTGTCTCTGTCTACATTATATTTATATATTGCACCTGAACATCGAAAGGGCTATGGAAAATTGGTTCCTTTGCTTTTAGAAAGAGTTTTCCTTTATTTTGGCGATTTACAATTGTTAAATGTTTAGTAGGAAATAGTTTTATTCCTTTGGCTGAAAATTTTGATCTGCTTTGCTGTTATCAAATTTATTAGTAGGAAATATGTTAAATTTTTCTTTGCCATCTTTAAATAGTTATTGAACATCAAAATTACGTTTGTTTTGCTGATTTTGTATGCATATTATTAAATATATTTTGTTTCAAATACCCAGTATTCATATTGTTCTGTTTCTAATTTACATTATTCATATTTTTGTTTTCACATTGTTCTTTTTCTTGTCTCTTCACGTTCGCTGAACAAAATTCTATTGACAATATTTAGAATCTAAATATTTGTTTTGGGATGATAGTCAGTATATATTTCTATTTGTGTTATATCTAGATTTTATTTCGCTATACCACAACCCAATATATTGCTATATCGTTTTCTGGGTTAGCCACGATAGGTCGCGATCCCCATTTCATAACTATATTTAAAACCCCCAACAATGATTCCCAGGAAATTCTAGTAAAGTTATAAACAATACAAACTATAATTGACCTTTCTTTTTTCTGCATGAAACTGTTTCAAGAACAATCTATACAGCAATATTTTGTTTCTGTTTTTGAAAATTGAGTTTCATCTTTTGCCTTTTTACCTGTTCTAAAAGGAAGAGTAGTAGTAAACGAATTCATATCCCTTAGATATGAACTCAATTGCGAGGCGTTTATCAAGCTTATTCAGACAGTCTGTTTGCACAACTGAACCCTTGAATAACGGGCATCATCAACTGCAGCAGCTTCAGCAATGCAGAGGCATACGAGTGAAGGTCTTAAATGGGAATTTGGAACAGGCATTGGGATTGATGCAGCGCAAGATGCAATCAAGTGGGATCGAGAGGATGATAAAGCAAGAACAGAGATTCCATATCAAAAACTCTGAGAAGCGTGTTTTAGCCCGAAAGAATTTGGAGCGGAGGATTCGATCCGAGGACCTTTCTAGGAAACTCAAGGCCATTATGATGAAGAAAGTCAGGTAATTAGCGCATATATCAAAGACCCATTTTTCTCCGTTAGAACATAGCAAAATATGCACCTTGACTCTGCATCATATTTTTAATTTTTTCAGCAATACTTTAAATACATGATGTTAGCTAAATTCCCAAGAATATCCTGCAGTGGTGTGAATTATCTTAAGTGACAACAACATTACGTTGTTTGCAACTGCAAATGTTATTTCCCTTGGTATAAATTATTGACAATTGAATCCTATGTAATTCTCATGCTTTTCTACCTTTACCTTTCAGTTATTTGGCAAATGATATCTTAGTGTTTTAGGAATTTCTGAGAAAGAAAATAGGATCTGGATAACAAAGATGTAGCATATCTTGTAGGTCGATCTTCTCTATCTAACCTGCAATCTCTGAGCATTGTGGATATATGAATTTTTAGCTGAAATGAATTTTTTTTACCTAATATATTAATTTAGCCTGCAATCTCTGAGCATATTGATATGCGAATTTTTAGCTTAAGTGAAGTAATTTTGCCCCAAATAGTAACTTATCCTGCAATCTCGGACGTTTTTGGAACTTTTGATTTATTCACTAATAATTCTAAGTTTGTAAGTAATGGTATCCTATGGCACATGTTGCAAACTATTGAAAAAGCTGTTTTAATTGACAAGACATTTAGTTTTTCATAAAAATTAAGGATTGAAGGAGAAGCACTCAACATCTAGCATCCTGGAAGCATTCATTTCCAACCAAATGTAAAGGCATTTTTTGGTTTTTAGTATTCCCTCGTATGCTAGTAGTTGTTTCTCCTGTGGTTTTGAGTTGGTGTTATCATCTTTGGAATTGGAAATGTTAGTTAACATTGATTCTGAGTGTATAATAATATTGGGTACTTGAGAACTTTATTTTGATAATAACATCTTGTTATCTATTAGCCATTGATCTTTCTTGTTGATAATTTTATGGGGGCTTGCCTGGTTTTTATTTTTTCAATGCTTGACTGTGGGATTCGGATAAACTTAAAGTTTAAATTGGATCAAAAGCATATTATATCATGCCAATCTGTAGATTTTGTTCTACTTTCATTCCCTTTTGCCCAAACATTTTCTCTTTTTGTCTTTGTGATGTTTACATTTTGTAAGTTTGGATTTTGCTTCTATTTGTCCTGATATATTCTATTGCAATTTGACAGGGGTCTATGAGAATATTGCACTATTGTTGCATCAAATATGGTTGGTGTAAGTTACAGTTATTTTGTAATTTGTTGTTGGCACTTTCAAATTGCGTTTGGGTTCATATGTACTACTTTGGTAGCTGTGATTTTGGGTTTCAGATGCATCGTTGAAATCTGTTTAACTATGAATAAATTAGACATTTTATGATAACGGTTATTTTATTTGGTTAAGTCCTGATCTGGGTGAATATATTATATATATGTTGAATTTCCTCAGTAATGGTGGAAACAATTTTCAAGCAGCAGTTTTATGCAGCGCTACTTTTTTGTACTGGGAGTCTGGGATAGTATGTTCATCATATGATTCTTACAAAACAGAATTAACATATTTCCATAATTTCTAGTCTCATGTCACTTGTTTAAATAGATTATGATGAATATTATTCATTTCAGGAAAGAAAAAAATATTAAAAAGTTCTGTAAGGGGTAAGACTTATAATCAGATTTCTAATGGAAGGTTTAATTTTTTTTTTTTTTTTTTTTTTGTCGTTCTAGTCCCTTTTCTTTTAGTTTTGTAGATTAAGCTAATAAATTGGCACATTATTATTTCTTATCAAATAAGAAACAACATTTCATATCAATCAAATATTTATTTTTCATTAATGAATTACATTGGTGCATCAGTTTTTTATTAGCTTAATTTATAGAAGAACTTCTTGTAGTACGGTGCCTTTTTTTTTTTTTTTAGTAAAAAGTACGGTGCCTTTTTGTAGTGCATTACATTGATTACTAGTTCGCATCTCGGGTGTGGATGAAAGATAAGTATCAATTATAGGTCTTTTCCCTTTGGCGCACTTTATTATACACAACAACAGCCACAAAAGTCATTTCCCAGTAGTGGGTAGTCCAGCGAGAAAAATTGGTGAACATAAAATTGGCATGAGTTCGGGGGAGGGGGTTGATGGCAATCTATGTTTAAGTAAAATTTTATCTGAATTGTAATAAATAATTTGAGCTTATTTTTTATTAGCTGAGAATATGTAAGATTTGATAGTGTTACTAAAATTTGCTTCACACACGATTAACATGAGGGGAAAAATATTAAGAAGATGAGTCATTGATCCAAGTTGCAAAAGAAGTTAGCACTGTTGGATTTAGAGTTTGATTAAAAACAAAAACCGAGTAGAAGCATCGATAACAAAATAAAATAAATATGAATCCATTAATTATTTAGAAGAATAAAGTACTTCAATAAATATTACGGGGTCTAATTTAATTTTATAGGAAAAAAAAAAAAGTCGACTTGTGGACTTTTTGAAATTCAAAATAAATTTATGTTAGTTTTTTTCAGGGATTAATATAAGTCTTCTTTGAATTTTAAAATAATCACAATTTTGACTAATTGAATCTATTTTGAATTTTATAATTATCATAAATCGACTTTTTTTTTTCATAAGAAATTAAAATAGATTCCGTAATTTTTACAGAGCACCCAAAAAATACTTCAGTCTTTTAGAAAGAATTTTTGTTACCTGAATCTTGCTCAATTTTCAGTTGGGTCAAAATTCTTGTACATTTTAACTATTTGAAGATGATATCTTGAATTGCCTGGGTTCAAAAGAAAAGGTGGGATTATCCTTTTTCCTTATCATCACGTACATCACTTGATCACTTCTAAGAACCACACACACAAACAGAAATGCTCCTTCACTCTAATCATCTCCCAACCCTCTCTTCCTACACTCATTCTCCAAACCCTAACTATAACCGTAACCGTTACCATAATGCTAACTCAACTGTTTACATCAAGTTCCGAACAAACTACCGTGAAAACCTGCGTTACCTTAAAACCTTAACCATAATCGACCCAAAAACCCAACCCAACAACCTCCCTCTCCCCGACGCCGTCGACCACATCCTCGCCACACTCAACTTCCTCAAATCCCATTCATTCTCCGACGCCGACATCCCCCGCCTCGCCTTCCTCTGTCCCCACCTCTTCTCCTCCGCCGTCGACCCCACCGACATAGCCCCCGTCTTCCATTTCCTCGCCGCCGACCTCCTCGCCACCGCCGACCAGTCCCGGGGCCTCATCGTCCGGTGCCCCAAGCTCCTCTTCTCAGACGTCGACCTCTGCCTCCGACCCACCCTGCGGTTTCTCCGGGAGGTTGGGGTTGGCGACCTGAACCGGGCGACGAACCGGAACGCTCACCTGCTGAACACGCGCGTGGAGAAGCTGCGCGTGAAGGTGAGGTTCCTCGAGGATGTGGGGTTGACGAACGAGGAGGCTATGAAGGCTTGTGCAAGGTTGCCGGCGATATTCGGGTATGGGGTGGAGAATAATCTGTGGCCAAAGTTTGAGTATTTGGTGAAGGAGATGGAGAGAGAGTTGGAGGAGTTGAAGGGTTTTCCTCAGTACTTTGGGTTCAGTTTGGAGAAGAGGATTGTGCCTCGGCATTTGCATTTGAAGGAGAGAGGTGTGAAGATTCCGTTGAATAGAATGTTGCTGTGGGGTGATGACAAATTCTTCGCGAAGTGGAAGTGAACTTGTTTAATTTGCATTGATTCCATTGTATGTTATGAGAAACGTTAATTCGATAGAGAAGAAGAAAAAGAATAGGGAACTAATGTTTTATTAACATGTATTAATTTTTTTATTATAAACTTATAAGTAAATATTTCAATTATGTAACTTATACTGACTTGGCTAAATTTTGGCGTGCGAATCAAGAGATTTTAGTGTGTTTTTTCTTCCTTTAGAATTTGGGTTTATTTTCCATATTAAATAAGGGAAAAATACTTTTTTTTCTAATGATATAATTTTGTGTTATTTAAGTGAAATAATTATATTTTAGGTGCATATCTGATGATTTTTTATATTCTCTCTTTCAAATATAAAAAATCAACAAATATTTCATTATCTTTCAATAAATACTGTTCTAATTATATGACTAATGGAACACTTTTGTTTTTGGAAGACTGTTATAGACTCTTCTTTTGGGCGATATTAGTTTGGGTCTGATTCTATTTGATTTTGGTATAGTTTGGGTTTTCTGTTGATAGTGGGCTGAAACTTCACGTAGTACGCTTGACTTTAGTTTGGCTCTGATTCTTCCCTGCTCTTTCCTTTTGATTTCAGTTCTCTCAGATTACTAGTTTGTATTATTGAGTATTTTTGGAACATGAATTGTATGAATATATGAGATTAGATGCAGTAATTAAGACAAACTCTGTGTGAATCACCTTATCTTAGTTATATATAATATATATGGGGTGGAGCTTTTATATATATATATATATATATATAGGGATTTAAGCTTCTGCAATGACGGAAACAAGTCAAATCATTCCCGCAGACTCATCAAACCCTGTACCAAATCTTTTCTCCTTTTCTTTTTATTAAAAAACCGCTGGGACTCACGAATTTTATTTGTGTGGCATAAGATCTCATTTCTCCTCTCACAGATATATATGAAAAAATATTTCTCCAACTACTTTAGATAAGCTTATCTACAGCTACGCATTTATAACAATGTTCTCCCAGAGGAACATAGTTATAACATTAAAGTTGCTTTTTTTTCTCTCTCCACGTTAGCAGGTTCTTAAAAGTAATTGCTAATAATTATATAACAAAGCAATAAAACAAACCAAGTTAAAAAACACCAACAAAGTAAAGAACGTCGGAACTCATGTAAGAATAACTCAAGAAAATGCAAAAAAAAATAAACATAATCGACAATAACTCACCAAAATAAAAAAAATAAAAAAATAAAATTACCAGACTACCAGAGGATGAGAGGAAACAAATCCATCACTAGTATTCAAACCTCATATTTTTCCTTTTCCTCTCTACTTTTTTTCCCCCCTTTTTTTAAAGCTTGTTTAAAGCTTTCAAAATCAAAATCAGCCCCCCTTTCTTGCATCTCTATGCTGTAATGAGAAGACCCACCTTCGTGTAACATGTCGGGTTGCATGTCTGTAAAAGCTACTTCCATTTGATAGCTAGACTAAAATTAGAGACAAAGAGCCGAGATTTTACTTAGGCTGAATGTTTGAGACAAAATGAAGTGTTTATAAATATATTTTAATTAAACCACGGGGGTGGTGAAATATTTGGATAATTTGTATTAAGTTATGTGTTTAATTTCTACTTGTATATCAAAAAAATATGTTTTAATTTTTAGGTGATGCCAAATTATAATTTTAACCCTGACTAAATTATAATTAATTATATAATTATATACAGTAAATACAATTTATTAAAAATGAGCTAGTGCCAAAGTATCAGCAGGCACTAAAGTGGCTATGCCACTGCTTTGTTTCAATGTTATTGAACCCAGACTGGTTATTGACTCGGTCAGGACACTGAAGGGTATTGGTTGAAGCAGTAAAATTAAATTAATATAAAAGTATTTAATAAATATATTATTATTATTATTATTATTGTGCACAATATACATTGGCTTAGTGATAAAGCTGATATCGTTTCCCCATTGTGTCAAGGGTTCGACCCCTCATTAATGCAACTCTTGGAATACTTTGGATTCCATGTAAGTGCACCACTACGTACCATTAAGGCCATCAACTTACAAGCAAGGTGAAACCTTTAGCGGCTGCTGCTAACCACCAGCAAAAGAAGCTTAGGAATCAGGGGTGTAATTGATCTCATAAGGCGAAGCTTAGTCTATTACATAGAGAAAAATTCGATATCAAAAAAAGTCTATTTAGAGAAAATGTCATAGGCTTTTTTTTACATGTCAGGCCTATATCATATTATTTATTTAAATAAAATAAATCAATTTTTCTTTTAATAAATTTTAATAAAGTAATATTATTTTAATTATTTTTTTAAATTATTAAATGCCTAATAGGCTTAAACAGACTATCAGGTTTATGCCAAGTCTTTTGTTTTTTAAATATAAGTCATACCAAACTTATAATTTAGACATACACAAGCTAACAGACCAGCATGTCAGATCTAAAGTATTTTACACAAACCTAATTTATTTAAGTCAAAGTCTAACCTAATTCCGCCTATTTACACTCCAACATTACAACTAATGCAAGTATATCAGATTAAACGATTATGAATTATCAAGTCATTTATAAGTTCAATATAATAGTATGTTCTTTCCTTAAATTTTTCATTAAGCAATAATTATTCACTAAACTGTAACATCATAAATGATTATTTAGTAGAAATTTTTATAAATGTATTAAATCCGGGAAAAGGAAAATCTGTTTCACCCTAACTTAAGATGAGACTGCAAATATACTCCTAAAACAGCCCGAATATTTAAACAACAAAAAAAAAGAACTTATCTCAAAATTGCATACGTAGAAAATTATGTACCAACAAATTGATTTAAAAAATACAATAAGGTGATGATCTAGGGATAAAGCAAAGTTTGGTAAAGATGACCATGTTTCACCCGCTGAAAGAACATTCCCTTGAAGGCCTTTAAAACTCACCATGGTGATGAAAATGAAACTTACAAAGTGATGCAACAAAGTTTTGAGAGACAATGGGACCCATCAAATATCTGATGCTTCACTCCACCATCATGTGATTTTTGAAGTCTTTACTAATTGATGGAAGAATCATAATTGCTTCATTGAATTCGGCACATAGGTATACTGCTTTTGCTCCTCATTATCCCCATCTCTTCAGTCACACATATTGCTTCAAATTGTAACCCAGTTTATGGAGTATTATTTATTACACTTTTGAACTTTAAATATAGAAATCATGAGTTATGTCGGGTCTGTCGGTAAACTTCAGTTTCTTCTATCTTACTTTCCTCCTAGGAAATATTTTAGTTGTGTTGACTTGTATGGCCAATTTTGCATAAAGTTTTTACACTGTTATATTGTTTTTAAGTTAATTAAAAATAATTTGTCATATTTTTATTTAAGTGGTTCTTAAACTATCACTTTTATACTTCAAGCTAGCATTGTACCCTGAGGCAGATGTCAAAAAATTATATGTGTATTTACTTATTTTTAATTTTAGTAATTTATATTATAATATAATTAAATTATATTAAATACAGAGTACCTGAGTAGTCAGCATCAAGAAGAGATATAACTTTATTAAATATTTTAATTTTACTAAAAATATTTTATTTTTTTTATACAAATAAAAATTGAACACATAACCTTACCAAAATCTTTTATCAAAAATATTTTAAGTTTTAGATAGGTCAAATTACAAATTGTAGCCTGGCCCAAATTATAATTTTAACCCAAGCAAAATTATAATTAATTATATAATTATATATAATAAGTATAATTTGTTAAAATTTAGCCCGATCGAGGCCACAACCAGGTTGTATATGTGGCTCCGCCACTGATTGTAGCTAAATTGTAAATATGTTATTTAATTGAACAATAATTATTTGTGAACATTAGCCGGGTGCATAATTGTAAATAATTTGTATACATAGAATTATTTATAAGAGCTTAAATTATGTTATATACTAATTAGTCAGATGTGTTTCTCTTATGCTTAATTAGAGCAATGCAATATTCCTACCAAAAAAAAAAATTAAAAAATTAGAGCAATTTTTCCTTATATTTATTTAAGTCATGTATTCTTTCAAATGGCGGTGCCGGCTATAATGAAAAACTTGGTGGTGGGGTGGGGTGGGGTGGTTTGGTTTGTGCTTTAAAATAATAGAGTAAATATTCTTTTGGTTTATGCTTTAAAATAATAGAGTAAATATCCTTTTTGGTCCTCAGCAAATTTTATGATGCCCACTTTAGTCCCTAGCAAATAAAAATGAATCTCTATAACATAACACAATCATTTTTCTTACAACATAACTTTTATAAAACTCTTATAATAAAAAGTAATACTTTTTTTTCTCTTCAGAAGCCTCCGACTAACGTGAAAAGAGAAAAAAATACAATTTTAATATTATAATTATGTATTATACATAGTACATAGTTATAACTACTAAAAAGACATAATCTTATGTCTTTTAAAAGGACACACTAAACCCATATTTCGAAAGTATTATACAATTATTATTAGAACTAAGGGTCCATTTGGATGAGTTTCTCTCTCTTTAAAAGCTGTTTTTTTTTTAAAAAAAACTTCTCACTATAAAGTCTGTTTAGATGTCTACTTAAAAGAAAACAAAAGTCACAAAAAAGTCAAAACATATATTTTTTTTTTGAAGTTAAAAATTTTAGCTTTCAAAAAAAACATAAGTCAAAAATCAAATACTTATTTCAAAAATCAAATATTTATTTCAAAAATCAAATATTTTAAAAAAAATTCTAAATAGCTTTGCTTTTTGTAAAAATCACTATTAAAATAAGCAAGATATAAAAAGTCATGTTAGAGAATATAATATAAATCATTAAAAAGGTCCTTACCCAACACCTTAGGGCTCGTTTGGTGGAAATGATAAGATAAAGGTAGGATATGATATGAGGCTGATAAGGGTAGGATATGATATGGGGCTGATAAGCATATATCATGTCCTGTGTTTGATGAGCACCTGATTAGCAATCTGATAAGATTATGTATAAGAAAAAAGGAAAAAAAGAAAAGAAAATATAATGCAATAAATATAAATATATTGGGTAGAGTGGGATATATTGGGTAACGTGAGAATTTATTGGATATTCAATATTGATATCCTATCCTATTGAATCATAACCCAGCTCCCCTCATAAGATAAGAAATCATACATTGGATAGGATAAAATGAGACAATAGGATAAGTTAATCATATCCTATTGACCCACCAAACAAGAGATAAAAATAGGATATGATAAGCTATCCTATCCTATCTTCTTTATCAGATGCTCCAAACAGGCCCTTAAGGTTTTGGGTTGAAGTGGTTCTTTACATGGTATCAGAGCTTCAGTGACCACAAGGTCACGAGTTCGATCCTCACAGCCCCCACTTTCAAGTGGAATTAAATAAAAAAAGCACAAAAGGTAAACCAAAAATTGGGCCTATGCAATATCCACGCTCAAGCCCAAAGGGCTCTTGCGTGAGGGGGTGTATTAGAGAATATAATATAAATTATTAAAAAGGCCCTTACCCAACACCTTAAGATTTTGGGTTGAAATGGTTCTTTACAAGTCATGTTTTTACAAGCCCACCCAAACGAACCCTAATACGTGGAATCACATAATTATTTATGTGATTGAATTAAAAGTAAAATGTAATTAAATTAAATATGAATAATACTCAGTTAGGTGTTCGAAATTCTCCCACTTAGTTCGATACTCATAGCTGCTAGTCAAACAGCAAGTTAACGTATGTTTGAAAAGTTAATTGGCTTATGTGTCATCTGAACTATATATACCCAACAAAGAGCAAATAAGTAAAGTGTAGGAATGTTAATTATGGCGATCTTCAAAACTAATTTACATAATACAAAAAGAATAAGTTACATTAGCCCATATAAAAAAAGGTGCATAGTAAAACATAGTTTGATTAAGATTAATTTGAAGCTAGTTAAGTCAATAAATGTGAATATAGATGCTAACGACATGAGAGATACATGCAGACTTCAACAGGCAGCGGCTGCTCTTAACATTCAAGCCATCAAGGGATTTTCATATAAGCCATAAATCCAGATGACATTTTTGCTATTCTCAAAGATGTAAATTTTGCATAATCCAATGAAATGGAGATTGAACCATGTATCTAGGAACGAAAATAAGTGAAGACTTTACCTAAAACGGTTTATACTTTTTGGTAAAATATTTGCCTAAATTCAGACTATTATTTATCATTAACTTCAATTTATTTATTTATTTCAACTCGGTTAGCCTTTTTATTAAAGCATAATACTCTCACCTACAAACTTATTTATAAATATCAAATAATGGTAGCTCGGTTGGCACATGAGAGTTGAGCAGACGAGGGTGAGAGCATGTGTTCGATCCTTCCCAGTATCATCTCTAGGAGAAATTTAAAGTCTTAATCTGGATCCGTCCTGAACAGGATTGCCTTCCGTGGAGCATATCTGTGGTTTATCCAAAATTTTTTTTTTTATAATTATTAAGTTTTCATAATTTTACTAATGACCGTGGTTTAATGGTAGGTCATGTACACTTTTCGTAATTTTTGTTGACTGAGTTGTTTACAAAAACAAATGTTATAATTTGTAATTTTCACATTTGACGATGTAAAAATGTGAGGTAATACTATAAAAACGTACAGTAGATTACACAAAATTTTTCTACCCAATAATCATTACATATTTCTCTCTTCATATTATATGCATTCTATACCACGTGGTTTGTTGAATGAAATTTAGCATATATATAGAAACCAAGTATGTTCTGCCAAACCATACCCATGTTATGGGCTGTTATTATTTTGACGACTAGCTAGCTATCTGTTACAATTTTTGGTATAGAGCTACCAAGAATCACCCCAGAAAACTGACTCACAGAAACGGAAAACATAAAGAACAACACCAGAAATTTATACTTGGTTCAGAAATTCTTTGTAAAAGAATTTCCTACATCCAAGTTGGCCAGTGAGGGTCAAACGCCCTCTAGCATGCACTCTTATTCAGAAACAGATAATAGGTACAAAGAGTTCAAGATACTAAACTTGTAACTCTACCAATACAGCATATACAAGGCATATAACAGAGAAAGAAAAATAGAACTACGAAGATACATCACATGTACACTATCACAGTACATATAAAAACAAGAACTTGCAAACTAAAGACGTGTAAAGGAAAGATTTCACCAATCATGCATCCAGCTCCACCAAAACCGTGGATTACTCCATGAGAGCTCACAACCTCTTCTTCAACCAAGAAAAGCTCCACGATGCAACACCTCCTCACCAACGTTTGCAAAAATCCCCAGAAAGTAAACCGATCAAACTATGTATCTTTGTAATAGGAACAACTTTCTCAACAGCCTTGAGATGAGATTCACAAGTTTTCACACTCAAATCGTCCTCACAGGTTTTGACACAAACCCTAAGTTTCCCCTTTTTGTTTAGAGAAAAAGAAATGAACCGAGAGAGAGAGAGAGAAAGAACTCAAGGAATCACAAAATGAATGCCACGTTATCCCTGAAAAATCTGAGACTCAGCGATAAATGAAGGATAGGTATTATAATATCAACCAATTTCAACTTAACCAAAAACGGCAGCGTATCTATTAATGCAGCTGATATAACAGATATCAATATATGTGGGCCTTACCAAAAAACACAGTAGGATATATTTTAGGCCCAATAGCAAATAAACAGGTACCAACATGATTTAGAAAATACATAATAACAAATCTCCACCTATTTACTAAACATACAACAGAACCAGTGCACACCAGAGTTTTCTGACGTTTAACCCAAGGCCTATGCTATGCATGCAATTTAGGGAGGTTTTATTTTTAGCAAATTTAGAGCCTCCCTAAATTTACTAAGAGGAACAGTCTTAGTCAAAATATCTGCAGGATTAATTTCAGTTGGTATTTTATTCACACTAACCTGACCATTACTAATTATTTCCCTTATGAAATGCAACCTAACATCTATATGCTTGGTCCTTTCATGGTATGCACCATTTTTGGACAGGTGTATGGCAGATTGAGAATCAGAAAATACCTTAGGAGGGTCCTTACCTAGACCCAACTCAGAGACAATTCCATGTAGCCACATTGCCTCCTTGACAGCTTCTGTGAGAGCCACATACTCTGCTTAAGTTGTGGAGAGTGCCACAATGTGTTGCAAGCTTGCTTTCCAGCTCACCACATTTCCTCCCACACAGAAAACAAAACCAGTTAGAGATCTTCTTTTGTCAAGATCAGCAGCATAGTCAGAATCACAATAACCAGTAATATCACAATTAAATGAGTTTTGAGCAGTATAATGAATGCAGCAATCCACAGAGCCACTAAGGTATCTAAGCAACCATTTCACAGCATTCCAATGTTCCTTAGATGGTTTACTCATGTATCTACTTACTACACTAACACCATAAGCAATATCAAGCCTAGATCCTATCATGGCATACATTAGGCATCCAACAACATTAGAATATGGAATATTGCACATAAAAGAAGCCTCATCCGAGGTTAACTCACCATCTACAGCCTTTAACCTGAAGTGACCAGCAAGGGGAACACTTACAGGTTTGGCCAGGTACATGTCAAAGGTCTTTAAGACCTTTTTCACATACTCAGATTGAGAGAGAGTCAATATCCTCTCATCTCTTTTTCTTGTAATGTCCATGCCAAGTATCCTCTTGGCTGGACCAAGGAACTTCATCTCAAATTCCATTTTCAACAATGATTTCAGATTATTAATTTCATTTATGTCCTTAGATGCAATTAACATGTCATCAACATAAATCAACAAGTAGATAAAACAGTCATCATGCAGTTGTTTAAAGTACACACAATGATCAAAACTACTCCTATTAAAGCCTTTGGACAAAACAAAATCATCGAATCTCTTATACCACTGCCTAGGGGCTTGTTTTAACCCATAAAGGGACCTTTTCGAAAGGCACACTTTGTTCTCAGCCCCCTTTTTTATAAACCCTTCGGGTTGCTCCATGAATATAAGCTCTTCAAGGCTGCCATGCAAGAAGGCAGTCTTGACATCCAATTGTTCTAATTCTAAATCATGAATTGCAACAACTGAAAGAATGAGCCTAATAGAAACATGTTTCACAACAGGGGAAAAAATTTCATTGTAGTCAACCCCTTCAACTTGTGAAAAACCCTTAGCAACAACCCTCGCCTTAAACCTGGCAGCTTCAACACCTGGGATTTCTGGCTTCCTTTTAAAAATCCATTCGCATCCAATCACCTTCTTGTTCTTTGGATGCTCCACCAAAACCCAAGTCTTATTTTTCTCAAGAGACTCCATCTCTTCCTTCATGGCTTTTAGCCAATGAATTTTAGAATCCAGCCTCATAGCCTCTTGGTATGAGCTGGGTTCATCAAACTCCAGCACATCTCCAACTTGGAGTGCAAAAGCTATGACATCTGCACGTGCAAAACGACTTGGAGGTCTTATATTCCTCCTAGTCCTATCCCTAGATAGCAAATAATCCTCTAGATTATCTCTATCCACTTCCACATCATGCTCCTCAATGGGAATGTCATTCCCATCACCTTGAACTTCAGCAACAATGTGTTATTGTTCATTTTCAGTCACATCAGGTTGCTGCCCAGTGTTGTTGGGCAGCTCCACCTCCAACTCAACAGTCCTAGGAGGATGCTCTTTGTCACTAAGTTTGGATATGTCTTTATAGAATGTGTTTTTTTCGAAAATCACATCTCTACTTATGACACACTTCCTTTCAGCTATGAGCCATAGCTTATATCCCTTAACACCTGAAGGATAACCAACAAAGACAGATTTAACAGCTCTAGGACTCAACTTATCTTGTTTTACATGCATGTATGCAAGACAACCAAATGGTTTTAAGTGTCCTAGACTTAGTGGCTTACTAGACCATAGCTCCATAGGGGTTTTAAGACCTATAACAGTGGATGGGCTCCTATTTATAAGGTAACAGGCTGTGGAAACAGCCTCAGCCCAAAAAGATCTAGGGAGACCAGATTCAGCCAGCATACATCTGACCTTATTTAGGATGGTTCTATTCATCCTTTCAGCCACCCCATTTTGTTGGGGTGTTTCAGCACAAGTTCTGTGCCTCTTAATACCATGCTCATTGCTAAAATCAAAAAATTGATTATTGCAAAACTCAAGCCCATTATCCGTCCTTAGGACCTTGACTTTCTTATCAGTCTCATTCTCTACAAGGGTCTTCCAATTCTTGAAGCTATCAAAGGCTTGATCCTTTTGCTTCAAGAACATGGTCCATACTCTTCTAGAGTATGAATCCACAACTGAAAGGAAGTAATGACAACCAGAGAGAGAAAGGGGAACATTAGATGATCCCCACAAATCAGAGTGTATGTAATCAAGGACAGATTTAGAAAAATTTGAAGAACTAGGAAAAGGTAACTTGTGTGTTTTCCCTAAAATACAATTTTCACAAAAATCAACACAAGTTACTTTCTTAGGACTTAAAATACCTTGTTTACATAACTCAGACATACCCTGGTTGCTAATATGACCCATTCTCTTATGCCAGAGAACAGATTCATCATCCTTGGCTGCTGTTATACAGCTTTCGGATGAAACAACATGGCCCTGTAATATGTACAGGCCATTAATGAATCTTCCTTCCATTAAAATTTCACTACCCTTAAGAACAGTGAGTGAACCTTGCTCACTCTTGAATAACAGCCCACTTGAGTCAAGCATACCTAGAGAAATTAAATTTCTCCTCAAGTCAGGGACATACCTCACTTCTTTGAGGATTTTATGGCTGCCATCAGCCATTAGAAACTTGACAGCCCCAATCCCTTCTATTTGACAGACCTGGTCATTCCCCATAAGGACCTTTCCACCCTTTTGGAACCTTAAACCAGCAAGCCACTCCTTCCTAGGAGTCATGTGAAAAGTGCAACCTGAATCCATAACCCATTCAGCCTCAAAGCCCTTATTAGACACCATAAGGACTTCAGCACCCTCACACCCACTAAGTAGATTTGCATACTCAGTTTTAGTTGCTGCCTTTGCAGCTTCCTTATTATTTTCAGGGCAATTCTTCTTGATATGCCCCTCTTTATGACACAACCAGCAGGTAAGTTTACCTTTTGGCTGCTCCTTATTTTTATTACCTTGTGTGTTATGGTTAGGTTGGGATACATTATTGTTTCCCTTCCATTTATTTTTAAATTTTCCCTTCTTGTTCCCTTTACCCTTCACAACCAGCCCCTCAGCATGGGACTTTTTATGGGAGAGTATTTCAACCTCCCTTGCTTTCAAAGCTTCAGTTATCTCATCTAAGTCCATTCCCCCTTTGCTGTATTTTATAGCATCTTTTACACCCCTATAAGAATCTGGAACAGAATTCAAGAGGATCAAAATTTGATCCTCATTTGAGGCAGTTGCCCCAGCATTATCCAGATCTAAGGTGAGTTTGTTAAACTCATTAAGATTGTCCTCCAGGCACTTAGAAGGATCCATCTTGAAGGAAAAGAATTTCTCCTTCAAAAACATCTTGTTTGGGGCAGATTTAGTTTGATAGAGAGCCTTAAGCTTTTCCCAAAGCTCTCTAGGATTAGTTATCTTACAAACACGCCTAAGGACACTATCAGACAGATTTACAACAATTAGACTATGAGCTAAAGCCATTAAGTCTTTTAGTTCCTTAGGTGTCAGGGAATTAGGAAGATCCTTTTCAGGACCAACAACATCCTCACACTTCTGTTGGACCAAGACAGCCATCATCTTGATCTTTCATATGTTAAAGTCACCCCTCCCATCAAACTTCTCCACCTCAACCTTGGTGATACCCATCCTCTTCAGCTTCCAACAGCAGATAGCACGAGGACCAGAGGGAAAAAGACAGAGAACACGGAACAGAAACAGATACTAACCAGAAGAAAAAAGGAACCAAGAACCTAAGCTCTTGATACCACTTGTTACAATTCTTGGTATAGAGCTACCAAGAATCACCCCAGAAAACTGACTCACAGAAACGGAAAACATAAAGAACAACACCAGAAATTTATACTTGGTTCAGAAATTCTTTGTAAAAGAATTTCCTACATCCAAGTTGGCCAGTGAGGGTCAAACGCCCTCTAGCATGCACTCTTATTCAGAAACAGATAATAGGTACAAAGAGTTCAAGATACTAAACTTGTAACTCTACCAATACAGCATATACAAGGCATATAACAGAGAAAGAAAAATAGAACTACAAAGATACATCACATGTACACTATCACAGTACATATAAAAACAAGAACTTGCAAACTAAAGACGTGTAAAGGAAAGATTTCACCAATCATGCATCCAGCTCCACCAAAACCGTGGATTACTCCATGAGAGCTCACAACCTCTTCTTCAACCAAGAAAAGCTCCACGATGCAACACCTCCTCACCAACGTTTGCAAGAATCTCCAGAAAGTAAACCGATCAAACTATGTATCTTTGTAATAGGAACAACTTTCTCAACAGCCTTGAGATGAGATTCACAAGTTTGCACACTCAAATCGTCCTCACAGGTTTTGACACAAACCCAAAGTTTCCCCTTTTTGTTTAGAGAAAAAGAAATGAACCGAGAGAGAGAGAGAGAAAAGAACTCAAGGAATCACAAAATGAATGCCACGTTATCCCTGAAAAATCTGAGACTCAGCGATAAATGAAGGATAGGTATTATAATATCAACCAATTTCAACTTAACCAAAAACGGCAGCGTATCTATTAATGCAGCTGATATAACAGATATCAATATATGTGGACCTTACCAAAAAACACAGTAGGATATATTTTAGGCCCAATAGCAAACAAACAAGTACCAACATGATTTAGAAAATACATAATAACACTATCAATAGACATATACCACACTCGTTTTGTCATGTTCTTATGCTGCCGCATTATTTATAGGTGTGGCTGAGTGGTGTATATATAAGCCAACAGGCTTCAAGTAGTGTCACTCAAAAAGTTTTAACTCTAACTGACTTCTGACTCAGGATTAGTTATATAGTCAACTTAAAAAATCGAAGATTATGAGAATATCCAGAGGTCGATTTGTCTCAAAATAGTAATCATGATTGATATTAAAAAAAAAAACTAAATTAGGAATGAGAGACGTTACCCCTGACGAGGTCATGCAATCACTTCCAAAGTGTCTCTTAGCCATTTTAAAATCTTGAAGCACTATCTCAAAACTCATTTTAGCATCTCTTTGTTCCTATAAGCAATCTCCATTGAAACAACACGCATGCAATTTAAAAATCTGCAATCCTTTGATCATATCATTTTGATGAAAACTACGTTTCATAACAGAATGAACTGTATGAAGCCACGAATGGCACAAGTAGTTCAGTAAGTAACGGCTAATAAAAATGACAAGAAATTGCATATTGTAAGTGTTTGTACCACTTCATAATGACAACAAAAATTTAAGCTATTCTCCAGTTAAGGCATTAGCTGAAGATGATTGTTGGACACGACATATATACAGTGGCAAAGAAAACATGCATAACTAATGAATGTTTGAAGGATAAGTCATACAAAATATTAATTTATTAATAACTTAGCAATTTTTTAGTGACAAATTATAGGTATCCTTCCTGCTGTTTTAATTTATCTCAATATTTTTATTAATTTAAGAAATAACTGGACATGAATATATGGTTATATGTAAGCAAATAAATAAAATAATTCATCTTTAATTCATAACATTTTATAACAAAAGTTTTTTTTTATAATATACTTACCAATCAACAGTAAAAGTATTTTGGTTAAAGGAAATTTCATTTTTCAATTTTAGTGTTCGGGTCCAATTTTGAAATTTCACACTCAATTAATGAAAATTGATACATTTTACACTGATCTATCACATTGTAGCAATTTTTGTTTTATGCGATAAGGCTGTGTTTGGTACGAGCTATCTCCTAAGATAGATAGACATTAGCAATTTGGGAATCTCGTTATACCATGTTTGGTTAAACAGATTACAATATTTTCCTACCAAAATTATTCCCCCAACCATCCATGTTTGCATGTAAATTGCACTAAATAGACATGTAACACAATCCCACTTTGGAGCAGGTATTTTGAGTTGTCTAGCTAAATGTTCCAAAAAGTAACAATTTTCTGACGAACATACCCTCACCTAATCTAATTGCTGAAAGTGATATCTGCTACCAAATATAATTGCACACTAACAGCTCACTTTTCAATATGGGTAAAGGGTTATTTGGTGATTCAAAATTTTTATAAAAATGGTTGTTTTGGTAATTGCAACTCATTTTTCATCAATATTTTATCTCTAACCAAACATAGACTTTATAAATTTTACTTAATTTTTCCGATAATTTTTTTTTCGAACCAAATAACTTTTTTTACATTTTCCTACCAAACATACTTTTCCACTATTTTCTTAGTATTCAAATTTTTTTCTCCTGAACCAAACGCCCCTCTAAGGTATATTCTCGTCACCTTTTGTTTCAATTAATATAATAGAATATAGCATTTCCTACACATGGTGCACTTAGGTATGGTCTACAATTGAAAGTTTAGATGGAGGGGAAGTTGCCATTAATATTTGAGTCAAGTAGCAAGATGGCGGATTAGAGGGAAGGTGCAACTGAAATAAAACCTTCAAAATAACAAAATGTAGTCCTCTCTCTCTCTTAAAATAATAAACTTGTATTTAGCTAACTGAAACTTTACTAAAAAAATCAAATGGTAATAGTGCAGTTGGCGTATTGGAGTTAAGCAGGTGGGAGTGAGAGTATGTATTCGATCCTTCTCAGTTTGGGAGGAATTTAAAGCTTTAATCATGTTTACACCTCGAATTGGACTAGTCGTGAAGTGATGAACCAATTAGAATATTTCAAAAATAAAATAAAAAAATTCATAAAATAAATCGCAGTCCAAAGCTATATACTACAGAACTAATTCATTTTATGTGTTAAGAGTGCAATTAACATAATTAATTTTACAGATTCCATTCATCTCGCACCAATTGAGACAGATTCCCTTGAAAACGTTTGGAGGACATAATGTGCACGTGTATTCAACAGAGAGACAATAAGTACAATACTTGGATCCGAATAGAATACATAGAAGAAAAAGGAAAGGAATAATTTCCAAGAAACTTATAGAAGCGCGTTGACCAAACTACAAAACCCTTGTCCCGGACTCTTGAAATATTACCCATTCTTTGTGTTCTTTACGTTCACATGGAATAGAACTTGAGGTATTCTCCACGCGAGGAAGAGATAGCTAGCTAGCTAGGAAGAAGACTAAGAAGAAGAATAGCAAAAAAGAAAAGAAAAGAAAAAAGAAGCCAATTAGTGTGTTGAATCTAAGTTCGAATCATCCAAAAGTGAGATATGGAAGGAGAGAGAGGTGTTCCAAACTACGAGCTTCAAGTTTCATTCACCAACACCCCACAAGCCATGAACGAAATGGGTTTTGTTCAATTTGAAGAAAATCAGGTCCTTGGATTCTTGTCACCCTCAGCACAATCTCAATCTTCTCAGCTCTCTCAATCCTTAAACTCTGGCAGCACCGCCGCCGCCACCACAACCATCGGATTTAGTCATAACGAACTTGTCACCAGAACTTGGAATAACGACCAGGTTGTTCACTTCGAGAGTACTTCTTCTGCTCATTAATCTTCATAAATAAAAGAACTAAAACTTCTATAACCTTCACCCTTATAATAATTTGTTATGAATTTTATTTACTTTTGTGTTTTTTTTTTTTTCTTCTTATGTCCTTTTCGATTTTAGGGTATTCTTTTCATCATTTTTCCTTAAAACGATTTTGCTTATGGTACTATAAACTTTTAGGTGGGAAATCTGGATCCCAAAGTTGGCAACGATGAAAATTTCACTGGAAATGCCAGTGATGGTGACAACAACTCATGGTATCCTTCTTCCTTCTTCAATTTCATTACCCTATTTACAATTTTTATGTTTCCCCTCATGTCACTCTCACACACACAGTGCACGCACGTAAATAGTTATTTAGATACCTAATTAAGAAGTTACTGTTCATTAGGCTTCCGACAAGAATGATATATACTCTACAACCATTATATGGAAGGGTTTGCTTCTTTTGTGTCTTGGGTTATGAGGAGCAAGGGCAAAGGCTCAAAAAGTCTTGATACTTATTGATACTCGAATCCACTAGCTAGTAGTGCATCACTGACTCGCATATTCTATCAAACATATCACTTTTTCTATTTTTATCTTAAGGCTTAACCGTGTTCTAATTTAAGATAGATCATTAACAGAGATGAAAGTAGGTGAATTAATATTTTAAAGTATAATTATATTATTTATTGTACGTATTAATTGTGGTAGGTGGAGGAGTGGAGCTACAGAGAAGAGCAAGGTGAAAACAAGGAGGAAGCTTAGAGAACCAAGGTTTTGTTTCCAAACAAGAAGTGATGTAGATGTGCTTGATGATGGTTACAAATGGAGGAAATATGGCCAGAAAGTTGTCAAGAATAGCCTTCATCCAAGGTAATCCTGATTAACCCCTTTCTGATTTATTGATATATATGCAAAACTGAATTTAAAGCAGCATTTGTTTTGGATAAATTGGAAGCCATAATTAGGATTATTGAAGCATAATATTAATTACAAAACGTTAAAGAAGGGAGGGAGAGATGAAAAGAAAACTATAAACTAATCAAGATGCTGAAACCCGTAAAAATTAGAGAAATTATTGCTGTCTATTCGGATAATATTTTCCTACTTTATTTTGGTGTGCAAAACTATCTATGAAATGCATAAGTTAACTGTATCTTTGAGTACACTGGCAACATCGTAGGCATTATTCCCGGAAGAATGAAGGTAAAATGTCCTTTTTAGAAAATGTGTGTCGGTAGTGAATAATTCAATCAAATAGTCACAACTCAAGTCACAAGATTATAGTTATTTATCTTGGATTTTTCTTTTCAAAAAAAAAGAAAAAGACATATATGAAAGATTATTAACACACGGAGACAAATGAAAGAGGGGGAATCCATAGCGTATTATAAGGAAAATTTAATTTCTCATTCAAGATATACCATTTCTTCCAATACTATATGAAAGGCTGAAGAGAGAAGATTGTTGGTACATAAAGAGCCTTCGGCTTTAACTTCAAATCAAAATTGATAAGGGGGAAGAAAACAAATAAGGATAGATATATCACCGAGTATATTTGGTGTGGGTTATTATTAGAGTTTTGACAATATATAAGGTGCAGTATATATAGGGTCCCCTCTTTCGTACTCTACTTCAAAACCATCCAGTTTGTCATGGTATTTCTATGACAAACTTCTAGCTCCCACACATTCATCTATCTCTGAAAAAGGTCGCACTTGAACGTAAAGTTTTTCCTTGTAACTCAAAATCATTTATCTATGTTTTTCCAAATCGTATGTTTATTTTCATCTAAGAAACCTTACAATCATATTTAATTGTTTCTATTACATTCCTTCTTTTCTAGTTTGGTATTAATATTAGATCATTTACTATTATTACTTTTAATCTAAATGATTTATTGGTTTCGTGCATGGACTCTCCATTCAAATACAGTAATAACATACAAAGTTCTCACAATTTCTTTACATGCATGTACATCTGAGGGAAATATGTCATTTTCCTCTCAATGTTTGTCATATCGTCACTTTTTAATTGAATTGAAAGTAGTCTGTCGGAGTTTCAATCTTTTTTTTTTTTTTTAACAATAATCGACATAAATCCAAGTTTTAGGATAATAAAATTTTATTAAGTCACAATTGACATAATATATTGTGGATGATGTTAAGTTGTAAGACAAAAATTTGATAAAGTCCTTTAATTATGCGCTTGTAGTGATGTTCTCCATTAAAAACAACACATATTATTTTTCAGTTACATCATCATAAAAATTTTACCTAAGTTTTATCCTATAAAAGGAAATCAAACAGTTATTGACATGTGCCTTAATGCTATATATTAAGGGTATATAAAAGCTAAGAATTGACTAAGTTAGTTCCAACATCACTTACAGGTACGGTAAAAGAAAAAGCAGTGTTCTAGGTGTGACTGCGCCAATTGAAACATAACGGGATCTTTCTAAAAATGTGGTGATCTAGACAAGTTTTAGGCTTTGATATAGAAGGTAAATAGATTACTCATACATTAAATGCATCCGTTTACAAGAGGTCTTAATAAAGTAAAATAAAAATTTTAAAAGAGGAAAAATCTTATTGTTAAGTAACCCAGTGCTTATTAGCTTTTCCTTGCACCTTTTCTCAGTTCCCTCCTCTATAAGGATTATAAGAACAAATTGGCAGGAAAATCTAGTGCTACGTGGATGGCCTTGTTCCATAATTTTCAGCACTTACGTACGAAACTCTAATTTTGCTGAGTTTTAGGCGTGGCATACCTACATGTATGTTTTAAAATTTCAAGCGACACAACCACTGCTTTTCAGTTTTATTTTCGTAAATCATCAACAAAATAAATCACCAGTTTTCATCAAAACTACTATCAATTACTTAAAAAAAAAAAGGCGGTAGCATGATGAAATTTTAAACTATAACTTAATCCGAAGAGGAAATAATAATTTATAGATAGGAAAACATGTTAACCCTGTTGTTGGGCCTCATACTTGAGCGGAGAATGTTGAAAATAATCAAGTGTGAATGAGTAGTGATGAAGTAAGTCCTACGTAAGCTAGACTTAGATCAAATGAAGATCATATAAGTGCAAAAGACCCATAGACTTACAATTTTAAGATTTTGAGTTAAGATGTGGTATCAGCCCACTTATCGTGATTTGTTATTTGGTCCATTAGTGAAGATTTTCGTTGTTAAGAGTTTTCGGCTCTCATGTGCCATTCTAAACTCTGATATCAAAGCCTCGTAAGTGAAAAAGATACATAGTTTTATGATTTTAGATTTAGACGTGATGTCAATCCACTAAATTCTTTTTATAAAGGGTTTTGGCCTCCCCGTTGGGTGCATGGGAGGGGACAGATGAATAATTTTACTTGAGGTACTTTGGAACAATAATGCAAAAAGGTCAAAGTGGTATATCCATTATCCTGAAACTAAGAAAGCTCAACTTCCGTTACATATCATCATTATAAGATTGCGCTTAAAGTTATGTACTTAGAAGTGCAATTAGGATGATGGGAAAGTTATTGAAATGACTTCAGGAACAAAGGTTCATGAACTGGGTGCAGAAAACTTTTCCAATATATATATGATGATGGGACTTAGTGTTTAACAACCGAGAACTTTTATGATCAAGAGATGCAGTACCAAACTTGGTTATTTTTATTGGAAATAAAGAGAGGAGTTGTAATAGGAGAAGCTTGTGTCTCGCTATAAGAAATTTGTATAACTTTGTACAAATCAATGATAAAAATATTTTAAAATCACAATATATAAAATCATTAATGTAGTGTCATCCAACATCTTAAGTTTTTAAGTTGAATTGATTTTTTACATGGTACTAGAGTCTCGATGTCCCATGTTTGATCCTTGCTAGCCCTCATTTTCTTTGTGAAATTTCTTAGCACAGATAAATTGAGCCTGATGTGTAGAGCTGAAAAGCGAGGCGGGGCGGGGCGGGTTCATTTTTGGGCGGGTTGATGGCGGGCATAGGCGGGCCGAGGGGGGGGTCAGTGTAAAATAAGCTCGAGCTGGCGGGTCAACCCGCCCAACTCGCCAAACGGAGCGGGGCGGGCTGAGTTTTTCAGCCCACTTTCAAAAGCGGAGCGGGGCGGGCTGGCTCATTTTTTGGCGAGTTGATGGCGGGGCGGGCCGCCCACTTTGCCACCTCTACTGATGCGTTATCTATCTTTCAAGTCCAACTGGCTCTTTTGTGAGAGATCGTGTTAGAGATATATAAAATCACTAATGTAGCCTCACCTAATAGCTTAAACTTTTGGGTTGAATTGATTCTTTACCATCTCACTTTTGGTTTAAGCCTATTTAGTTAGAGTTGTGTTTCTTGGGATGGCTTAAATGCCTGTAAAATTTATTTGTTTTTTTTATTAAAAATATAATAATCTCAAGTTTTTAGAGTATCCTTAAGACTAATTATAAAAAAGGATTTATGTATAAAAAAAGATTTTATTTTATTTTTGTTTAAAATAAAGTGTGATGGTTAGCAATTGTGTTACATGCCTAATTTTAAATGGTTAAAGAATGATAATTGTATGATAAAAATTATTACCATTTTAATATTTTAAGTGTATATTATGCATTAATTTTATGACATTTTGGTTATAAATATGTTTGATTAAAGTGGAATTTCGTAACATATGATATAAGTTTTGAATTTAATAATAAAATTTGTGAGAAAATCATACTATAAAAAAGTTATTTTCTTATATATAACATTGTTGTCAATCTCTTAAGATATAATTTATTTAAGGGGTGATTGCACATTGAACTTGCATGAAGTTAATTAGTGCTTATTACGCCTATTATTCTTCACTTTTGTTAAATTGCACTCACATATATTTCTTTATGAATTGATTATGATCACATTAAACTTGCATGATGTTAGTGCTTGTTACACAAAAAATCAAATTGGTTATTTAATAATTAATAATTAATGCCAATAATTTTATCATCAAATTGACGTCAATTTAAGGATTAATTTGACAATGAAAAGTGATATTAAACTAATTTTTGGAATTATTCCATGGGTTAAGTGGATATCCTTTAAAAGGACACAAGTTGTGTTTTTTTAGTGACTTACACAAAGTCTGACTGATAAGACTTGTGTAAAGTTATTTTTTTTTACTTTACACGTGAGCGATGTGACTGAGAAGAGAGAAAAAAAAAAGTAATTTTTCAGATTTACACAAAGTCTTACCGGTTAGACTTTATATAAATCATCTAAAAGTACAGAAGAAGCTTGTGTCCTTTCAAAGGTTTCCCTTATTCCATTTACTCTTATTTATTTATCAATCTCATCTCAATTTTGTGATATGGCAGAAGTTACTACCGCTGCACCTATAGCAACTGTAGGGTGAAGAAGAGGGTTGAACGACTGTCAGAGGATTGTCGTATGGTAATAACCACCTATGAAGGTAGACATAATCACTTCCCTAGTGACGACTCAAATTCATCGGACCATGAATGCTTTACCTCTTTCTAACAGGTCACTCCATTACTGATTAAGAAAAAAAAAATGCTATGCCGTTTTCAATGATCAACATGCATTTATGAACTTAAATTAAGACAATCTTTGATTATAAGATATTGCCGTGTACTTGTTACAAAGTTCACTTTGCTTCAAAGATGAACTCAATCATGTCATTTTTCAGGAAGCTCTTTATGTTTATATATTTATTGAGAAAAAATTGTATATCATTTTAAAGGACGTAAAGTTGTGTCATTTTAAGTGAGAGAAAGAGAGATAAACGAAGAGAAAGTGGACAAAAAAATATAAAGGTGTGGGTCTCATCTCTTTGTGAGAGTGAAAGGATATAAGTTGTGTCATTTAAAAGGACAAACATTTTTCCCATATTTATTATTAACATTAACGTGGAGCCAAATTTTGTTGATGAAAAACATGCTTTGTGTAGGAGGGGAAAATTATACGGTTATATATATTATATATGTCCAGCAATTTCTCTTGAATAGTTTTAACCTTTCAATGGTAAAACTTGGTTTGTGTGTGTATGTGTGTGTGTTTTTTTAAAAATAAAATAAAAAAATAAGAGCTTTCTTTTCTTCATTCATGGCTGAAATCCACTTTGGATCCTTGACTGCATTTATCAAAGGAGTGAGGCTCTAAGTCTCTTGCAAAGAGACCACTGAATGATGACCCGGTGTAACTTCATTTGATAATGACAAGTCTTTAATGAGATAACATCATGACTGTGGGACTCTACTTGAACGACGTAGCTGGTTTCCTACTGTCTGTTCTCTATTTCAGATTCATAACTATATATACAGTTTCTTTGTTATTTGCCACGTTCCTTCATCTGACTTATAGTAGTAGGATCATTTTCGTTATGATGAATAATATTCCAAGAATTTATCGGATTTGCGTGGGAGATACAGAACTAGACACTTAATTGCAATCTTCAATTTAGCATCTTGAGAATTAAAGTAGTGATTTTCATCTAAAGTGACATACCTTAGCACAAGCATTTTTTTAGTCGCTTGAGAGAAACATCGATATCCCTCATGCCTACCACTGTCGCCCACAAAATCACATTCTTCTAGTATAGTATTTGGTATGTGCACATTATGCATTGGAGAGGTCAGGATATAAGTCGGTGACCATTTCAAGCGGAGACATCTTGTTTGATTTTGCAGTATTTTCGTCATGAACCCAAGTAGCTCAGGCACAGCTCTTATTAAATTAAAACTTCTAGACTAAGTAGTGATAACTATTATGAATTCTTCGAAAAGCAAAGCAAAAATTTGGAACTGTAAAATGGCCAATTGAATTCAAGACGAGTAGTTCAATAGAACATCAGGGCAGGATAATAAATCGATGCCATATGAAGATTGAAAAGCATGTATGAAATAAATAAAAAAAATACTTTTACCAAAAATAGAGTAGTTAGAATACTATTCATCAGCTCAAACATTGAATCTTTTACTCAAACAAATATGCAGTATTAATTCCTTCACAAACAAGGCCAGGCAGATGCTGCTGCTACTAACTTAAGCACACCTACCTGAACTACAATACTGCAAGCTGTATTTGCCCATTAATGGACGTCATGGAAATATATAGGCAAACCACAATTCATTACAATCTAATCTTTTTTGGTACCAAGAAAACCTACATTTCAGACTCCCATGGCAGTTGTCTGCTAACAATATCATCCTCCAACTAGATTAAAAGCTTAACTGCAGCCTCCAGAACCTTGATGAAATCATACTTGGGCTCGCCTCAGTCTTACTCAGACGTTAGAAGGTTAAATGCTGAATTGCAAGGAATGGAAATCGAGCATCACATCAAGTACAACAACCTTCTAGATAGAACTAGTAGACTGACAGACTAGGCACTGATATCTATCGGGTGAGAAGTCTGTATGAGGGTACATCTTCTAGCCGTGTTATGTCTTCAAGCAGAAGCTCTTTCTCTAGCTGACGGCGTGTAGATTTCATCACTGTCTGTTATAACATAAGTAATATAGGTATAAATATAAGCAAAGATAATCGCTAGCAATCTTATGAAGATTCTATATTTTAATTAAATTTGCTAGTGCCATAATTTTTCCCTATCTCTGCAGAACAAACTCGGGATAAAGAATACATACGTTAAAATCCATGTATGAGGCACGCATAGAAAGCCATTGATGATCCATCAGCTTGAATGTTATGCAATAGAGAAGATCAAAAGCTGTTTCGTTTTCTGTCAGACATCCATAAATTAATTTAGTTACTTGAAACAGCAAGTTAATATACAATGACAACTCCCACTATCTAGGTAAAAGCAATAATCTTGTAATCACAAGTGTTTTCTTAGAGCAATGCCATGTGGTACCAAAGATTTTTCACAAATCTATTATGAATGATGTGGCACCAATCAGGTGAGATAAAAAGTAAAACAGTTAGAGAAAAAGACGAAATAAATAGGTAGTGGAAGAAAAATGCTCCTTACAAAAGCCTTCATAACAAACTTACAAATCACTTATCATAATATTTAGCATTTTCAATTTTGTTATGGTTAAGTCCCAACCTTTCTGCTTCCCTTCCAAAGCGAAAAAAAAAATAAAATAAAAAATAAAATTAAAAGAATAATGCAGAGAACAATAAAAATCACCTGCAAGAAATTTTAGGAAGGTTGCTCCCACCAGTGTCCGTGGCTTGACTGTCAAGGCAAATAACATTATTAACAGATAACATCATAATCGAATTCAATTCATTTTTTTTTTTTTTTGGTACATAGAATTCAATTCATTACTTATGAAAGACATCTATCATGCAGCAGCCTGCATTAAATATCATGCAAACTCATGATATCTCACATCAGAAAATATAATTGAAAATATTATAAGGTTGGTAACAAGATAGTGGACCGATGTTGCATGAATCAAGAGAAAACAAAAATTTATTAAAACACAAGGACCTAGCAATATCATTTCTTTTTAAAAATTTTAAAAACAACTTCTATAATATGATTTTTTTTTTTTATAATAATGCTAAGAAGTGGGGAGAGAACGTAAGAGTTAGATTGGAATGGCAAACTTCTCCTATTATTTCAAATAAAGTAAACACATTATGTAGGGTGGGCACATCTAATCCGTTAGAATTACAATATGGCACCAACAACCATTCAAATAATGATCAGTCGTATCTGTTGCAATACTGAAGCATGCAAAAGAAAATGGTAAAATAAAATACGCATATTTATGTCATATAACATTCAATGGGCCCTTTAAGTAGAAAGTTCGAAGTGCTTTACAAAATTGACATATCCTCACAGTCCAATAGGCAGAAACATGATATATGCTCAGACTAGAAAATTTAATAGCAGGAGAACTAATAAACCTGCTTCAAGATCGAGCATCTGAATAAGCATGAATGTAATGTTAACACCAGCAACAGCAAATGGGTATTCCCACACTGATCGGTCTCCTTCCTGCTTCCGTAAAAGATCCTGAAAGGATTTCTACAAAACGAAAAGTTTTAAGTTTTATCATGAAGAGACTAGCCCTGGAGGGACAAGGGTCTCACTGAAATTAAAAAAATGTGTCTTAGTAAAACCTGAAAGATCACAGCCATGTTTCTAATACATAACTATCCCTAAAAGAAACAAACTAAACAACCAGTCATTACAAATGAAAAATGCAGTCTATGCTTCAAGACTTCAACACCAAAAAAGTGAAAGTATGCAAGGAGCTAGGGTTATGAGCATGAAAAAGAGGACAAACCATATTTTAGAAAATTATATGTTGATGAATCTAAGCATTTAAGGCATATTATTAAGAAATACTAAAATGACCGCTTTGTTAATCTCTTTGGGCATTCAAAGGAGCTTTATTCATAACATTCTAAATCTAAAAATTAGATTTGGCCAACCTAAGTCAAAACTAAGGCTCCAAAATGTTCATTACAACACCAGAAAGAGTGAACAAAAAAAGAGAAACATATCATACCGGGAAATTCCTAGCAAAAAACAGCAAGTTCTCCAATGATATAAAACCACCACCCCTACCAAATATATACAAAGAGAAATCATTACCAACAAGCAGTTATAATGAAGAAAATATATGGCATTAGATGAAAACAACCAGAATAATATCTACCTAAAATCTGTTGATGGATCCTTTCCTTGCCAGCCCATGTCCTTCCACTGCTCAGAAATCAATCCACTGAGTTCTTCTTCAGGAAATGAAGCATTCCATAAAGCTCTTAGGGCATCCTGAGATAATGCATCAAAAACAAATCTAAATTACATTCTTAAGAGATCCAAGATTGTGCACATGGTAATAAACCATAGGAAGCACATAAAGCTATGGGAACATGGGTTGAAGTCTTTGGAAGACTTCATAGTAACTGTCACATCACTTACAGAGACTTGAAAAACATTAATACAAATGATACCTGGTGCTCAGGGATAGAACTATCATACGGAACATCTATACGACTCTGTAGCTTCTGCAAACATTCCTCCTGAGAATTGAAAATTCAGCATTGAGAATTTGTTGTGCTATAATTATAAACAATATTTTATTGAAAGAATAAGTAGAGAGGGACATATTATATTGAACTCAGAAGGTATACAACACGAGCAAACATAAAAAAGTAAACAAAAAAACCCAACCTTGTAAAACCATGGGTATCATGGCAGCTATTACAAATTCAGAGGAAGCTATAAGTTGCACATAACTACAAAAATTTCCAACATGTATGAAAATATCCAGAAACAAGACAACGAGCACATAGCCAGGAATACAATTGGAAACCTTTTTTTATTTGGTAAGAAGGTAGATCTGTCAACATAAATACATAACTCAATATGTGTCTATTCCATATAGTCTAGAAAAGGCTTTTGTTTTGTTTTTTGTTGTTGTTGAAAATAGTTTAGAAGATGCTCATGTCATTAAAAAAATTAAGCATCTTTCTACAAATGTCACATTATTATAAGATTCCATTTATTACTATTATTATTATTTGTTTGCAGGAAGATGCCAATAGAAAAATAACAGAATCACTTAAGGAGTATCAAGCGGCTGCTTCAATAATTAAATCACAAAGTATTACCTGAGCTAGAGTTAAATCAAAAGAGGGTCGAGCATCACTCTCTCTTCTCTGTGCACAGACACAAGACAGACCTCGGCCAAGCCATGCGGTTGATCCTGTCACAAACTCAGCTGTAACAAAATAAAACTTCCCATAAATGAAGATCGAGCTTCCAGTTTTGTTGCTACAAATTATAACAATTTAATCGGCAGAAATCATGTTTTATTAGTCAGTAATTATCCTGAGTACATCATAGCTTTTGTTAAACTCGGTTTCTAAAAGCACTCATACTATTTGAACGGCAATTAGACTCATTGTTTATCTCACCCCTCTTTCATTTTTTATTGCATTCTAAATGATGTCTCGCTTGAAAAATATTTAGATTTCTATTACTCTAGATTTCATTTTTATTTTTTATCTCAAAGCTGAGGCGAAGTAAAAAGAATATGGCCAAGTAAGCAAATATAACCACAGAGTAGAGTGGGCTTTGCTTCAATCATTATGCTAGACACTGGCTTTGTTTCAATCATACTGCTAGCCAATAGCTTGCTTTAATTACAATTTTCAACTTTTCTGCATTTAATCAGTAGAGCTCTGCTTCACGCAAAAATAAAAAGTATCTGCATTTTCCAATATATATGATTAAAGTTGCATTTCATGAATGCTAGATCTACGAGATAACCCCATCACAGATAGTACCTAAAAAATAAGCATAATAAACAGCTTTTAACGCTAACATCAACATCTTCCATGGTCGACTGAGCTCGATAGAGATCTCTAGCTAGCTCAACTCCACCAAATCAAAAGAAAGGGGAAAAATAAAAAAAACCAAATTAAAAAACAGTAACTGTATGAATTCATTCACAAACGCAATTTTGAATATCCGCAAACAACACGCAAGTAAAAAAGCCCGAGTTCAATCTCGATTCAAAGATTCAAACGTTACGGAGAGAGAAAGTCGAGAAAATCACAAGAAAACTTAGTTAGAAAAATTGAATTTTGTTTTTATTTTTTTTACCAGAAGTTGAATTGCATGCGTTGCCTCGGTCAAGACCCTGCGAAATCCTCCTAACAGCGACGAACGAACCACCTCTATCATCCATTATTTTTCCGGGAAAAACTCAGTTTCCCGGAAAATCCCACTGTGAAAAATCCAAACAAAGCGGAAACGCCAATCAACTCAAAAAATGCGGGAAGGAGGAGCACCTAACCGGTACAAAGACAGAGCAAGAAACGGCTTGACAGCGCTAGAAAGAACCAAAACGGAAAGAATAGATTCGGTTGCAGATTTTTCCGGGAAACAAACGGAAAATGAGAGAAAAAGAAGATGAAAATGGAGGTGGGAGCGAAGTACGGTGAGAAAGGGAAAAGAATCTTGAAGCACCACAGAAGAGAAGAGAAAGAAGAAGAGAAGAAGAAGAAGAAGAAAAAAGAAAAGAATTACATGAAGCTTGTTATGGTTATTGATATTGATATTATAGGGTTTTTGCAAGATCTGAGAGAAGAAGAGAAGACAGTTACAATTCAGAGTCTGTTTCTCTCTCTAAAACGTATAACGCATCTTTCGCCCCCCTCCTCTCTGTTTGAGGCGTTTTTCGAAGACAGACTGTGCTGAGTGCTCTTTTACTTACACAACCAATTTTTACTTTATATACTGATAGGAATAACATTATTATTATTATTATTATTATTTACGGAGAATGATATTGTGACAACAAAGTTGTGTTACAATCAAGTGACTACCAATCAATCTCATCGTTAGATCGATTATGTTGATCCAACAGTTATATTTATTTTCATCTTTGTATGGTCATGATTCCCCATATTTAAAGTGAAAGCATTAAATATTAGAAATAACATTATTATTAGGGAAATTATACTCTTATGTTGCATAAGATTACTCTCTTATTTTACACTCACATAAAAAGATGTGCATCTCTTTTCTTTTCTTTTTCTTTTTTTTAAAATTGATGGACTCCACTTAATTTATCTCACAACATAAGATAGTAAAACCCTTATTATTATTATTAGGGGACAAACAATTATATAGTCAATCTATTTAATTTTTTATCCTTATTATTTATTAAGGTTAAATTAAATTTAAACTAATGGTGGAAAAAGATAAACAAATAATGTAATTAGTTGAGAAAAATCCCTCTAGAAATAAAATAAAAAAATTTATATCTTTCGACTGTTGATTTAAATTTAATGTAAGAAAATTAATTCTGACGATAATTAAAAGGTAGTAACTGTAGAAAAATTAAATAGATAGATAATATGATGATTCTATTATTATTATTATTATTATGTATTTAATATTTCTCATATTATACAAGATAATTTTTACTACATATATATAAAAATATGTGTAGTTCATATTTTCTATTTCTCTCTACTCCTTACATGAGCTCATCATATAGAATCCATATATTTTTATATATGAGTAAATATAAATATATGAGTAAAAAATATATTTATCTTACGACAAACATTAAATTTTATTATTATTATTATCATTATTATGCACAAACTAAATGGGTCAACCGTCTAACATATTCGACTCAAATTTTTACTTAAATTTTTCTTATGTATAATGAGAAAATAACACACAATATGCCGACAGTTAGGAATAAAAGTGGGCTGGATTGGGTCAAGCTTTATCCTGAAAAGTTCAAGCCTATTCAAAAAAATTTCAAATCAGTCTGGCCCAAACCTAGTACAAGTTTAACTGTTAGTATGACTTGTCCCGTTATAAAAAAATAAATTGCATGGCCTAACTCGTTAGCCTGTTAATTTTTAATTTTCAAGCAGCACCATGAATCAACTTCACAAAATACTCAAACAAATTCTGTTGCTAAACCAAAAATCACAATTTCAACGTCCAAATAGAATCATGAATCACAATAAAAACTCATCACAATCTACATTTAAGTCACTTTCAAAAGCAAAATGCTCAAACTAAATAGCATATATTTCATCAGATCCAACAAACAAATTCATACTATGTAAATTAAAATAACTATATGAATCCAACAAACAGATCATGATGCTTGTAGTAAGTATAACCTCTCCAAAAAACCTCTTAATATATTCATATACACAATCTAACATGTTGAGATATTGATTCCTCCTACATAAGAAATATAGTCAAATTTCTATTAAAAAATAATTGAATATAATTGAGTTATAAATAATTGCAATTGATTAAATTTATATCTTTTGTTTTTTTCTTTAAGGCATACTTATTCTATTTTATTTTATTTAAAATAAATAGTACAATATAGGTCGGCCTGTAGGCTTATAGGTCAGGCCTTGTGAAAGTGGGTCTACGACCTATTTATTGAACAAGTTTTTTCAAGGCCCAAGCCCGACCTATTTTATGAAATATACTAGGTCAAGTTTGACGTAGGCCGAGCCGTAGGCCCACGTAGGCCGGCCGATTGTCCTCAAACTAAAAATTTTTATTTTATTTTTTTATAAACTCAGAAAACAAAAGAGAGAGAGAAAAAAAACTATGTTTCGTTTGAGAAAAAAAAAAGAGAAAGAGAAAACAATTGGAAGCAAAAAAAAAAAAAAAACTAAGAAATAAATGTTAAGAAAAGGGAAGAAATGACACAAGTCATGAGTTATGACTCTTAAGGAGAGTTATAGACATATTTTAAGCAAGCCAACTTAACCAGGAAGGAACCATGCCTGAATCTAAATCTTTGTGATTTAATTATGAATTTCCAAGTCAAATCTTGAATATGTTTTTCTATGTTCTGGTAGAGAATGCAAGTTTAAGATTTAATTATGAACCAAGACATATTAATAATTTTAGACTGTGGCATGCAAGTTTATTAGATTATAATTTAAATCATGAATTATCAAATAAATTTTTGAATCTGAATGATGAGTCGTAGTAAATGATAGGATTCAAAGATACAGTTACAAGTTACAACTAATTTGAAATATATGTTATAATAAGAGATATATTATTTTTATTCAGATATAAAATTAAGAAGTATTTTTAGTTATTAGTTATTTATTTAATGACTTTTATAATTAATAAATTAGAATTATTAGATGTAAATAGAATCGAAATAAAAATAAATAGTATAACTTACATGATATAAAATAATCCTAATTCATCATATAAATAATATATACACATAATAATTTTAAATTAAAAATTAACGAAGCAACTTAGACATATATAGCTTGAAATAGGGTGAATTCAGCTTGTTTAATTTGTTTTAATTTAACAATTTAAATTTCATGTGGAATTCCCCAACCATGGATAACATTAAAAGTGAGAAATATCATTTAATTGAAGAGTTAATTAAAGAGAAGAAGATAGAGATGAAAGGTGGTGTGCAAATATATATATATATATATATATATATATATATATATATATATATATATATTATAAAAAGAAGAAGAATACACATGGGGAAGGATATTGTGACAACCAAGTTGTGTTACTACCAAGTGACTACCAATTAATCTCACCGTTAGATCGATTATGTTGATCCAACGGTTATATTTATTTCCATCTTTGTATGGTCATGGTTTCTCAAATTTAATTTAATACTTTATATTTATTTTCACCTTTGTATGGTTATGATTTCTCATATTTAATGCTTTCACTTTAAATATGGGAAATCATAATCCTACAAAAATGAAAATAAATATAACCGTTGGATTAACATAATCGATCTAATGATGAGATTAATTGGTAGTCATTTGGTAGTAACACAACTTAGTTGTCACAATATCCTTCTCCTTTATATATGTAAAGAGATTATCTTATTCTCAAGAATAAAAACTTGAATTCCTTGTGTAAAAATATGCATAGTTATATTTAATTTTCTTAAAATTAAAGATAATTAATAATGTTTTTCAATGCTTGTAAAAACTTTCAATAATGGATGACCATATGATTTGAAAGAATTATAAACTCACATGAATCAGGGACTAAATCATGACCACCTTCCCACATTGTAGCTTTCGTTGTTGCCAAGTTGCGTGTTTCATGACTCATGATATATACCTTCTAACTCGAGAGATGTGTAAATGGATTAATATATTTTATATTCTCAATCATTATTTAAGGGCTTTTAAACCCTTATAACTCTTTATTAATAATTAATTATCAAATTGACCTTTATTTTAAACTATTTCAAAAATTTAACCTCCTTAAAAAACATAACATCAATCTGCCCATGTTTGACCGTTGACCACCAAGTTTACCCGGGTACACCCCTCCCTACCCGGGTATATTTTGAAATTTTATACCTACCCGGGTAGGAAAGGATGTACCCGAGTATATTTCTTGAGATCTAAAAAATTGTTTGAATTATTTACCCGGGTAGAAACTGGTGTACCCGGGTAAATTGCTGTACCCACCTTCGAATTGAGTCGCCATTAATATCACACACCAAGCAGCAGTTAATTACATAAAACAAAATTCCCCAAAAAAAAAATAAATGAAGAACAAAAAGGAATCAAAACAGATTTTTCAATTACTTGATAAGAAGATAGGTGCATCTCGCTTGCGTGCTTCGGCGAAAGCTTCTTCACCCCATGGATACCAATCAACCTAAAAAATAATGGATTATGAGTGAAAAATGAAAAAGAAGCAATATTGTGAGGAACGTGAGAATAATAAAATAAGGGACTTACTGGGTTATGAGCGTGTTGAAGAAGATAAGAGCTTTGCTCGGAAGCAAGTCGATTGGTATACTTGTGGTTGGAATGAGATCTTGTTGCCATCGAAAGGACCTTGATTTTGAGAACAGGTGAGGAAGTGGAGTTTAATTTAGTGGAGTTTTAGGAAAGAGATACACACGAGATTTATCCAGGTACACCACTTCCTATTCGGGTAAATAGTTCAAACAATTTTTCAGATCTCAAGAAATATACCCGGGTACACCCCTCCTACCCAGGTAGGTATAAAATTTCAAAATATACCCGGGTAAGGAGGGGTGTACCCGGGTAGGCTTGGTGGTCAACGGTCAAACAGAGACATATTGGTGTTATGTTTTATAAGGAGGTTAAATTTTTGAAATAGTTTATAATGAAGATCAATTTGATAATTAATTATTAATAAAGGGTTATAATGGTAAAAAAACCATTATTTAAGAGAAGATGTCAATTAATTAATTAATCAGTGTTATCAGGACACTGATAACGAAACCTTAAAACCCTAAAATTTTGATTACCCATAATCTTTTTTGCTAGAAAGTGCTAAAACTTTGTGAGCATTAGACAACATCATGTGTCTGTGTAAGCCGAGGACGACCGTAATGCTCTCAAATTAAGCTTTTGAAAACAGAAGTCACATTTCACATGGGATGTTGCCAATCATGGCCCAGCCATGATGGATGCAAAGGGGAGTTCATTTGGAAAAGTGTGCAAGAAATTTTTGAGTTCCACCAACATTTTATATATATATATATATATATATATATGGGCTTAACATTTCTGCAGCAGCCGTAGATAATGTTATCTATAGCTGACACAGAAAAGTGGGCCCCACGACTTTAAAAAAAAAAAAAAAAACTCAGGATCCGTTGCCGTATCCTAGGATTCGGACGCGGATCCTTGCTAACTGTAGGTACAGCAGCTGCAAAAATCATTTTGCCTATATATATATATATATATATATATATATATATATATATATATGAGACAGGTTATATTTACAAACTTTTTTATTTACAAACTACACTAAGTTCTCCCGGGAGAACATAGTGTAATTTGTAAAAAAATTCAAAAAAGTTCGGATCCTTCCATTATATATATATATATATATATATATATATATATATATATATATATATGAAGGGTGTTTTCATAATTTTGTTTATTTTTTTATCATGTACACTTTACTGAAACATCCATCATTAATTCACCTAAAATTACAGAAACACCCTTCATTAATCAAAACGACGTAGTTTTTTGAGTAGCTATAGATAACCTTATTTAAAGTGACTGTAGAAATATTTTTCATATATATATATATATATATATATATATATATATATATATATATATATATATATATATATATGGGGAGAGATCTTTTGACTTTAGAGTAAGATTTACAACTCTTACTCTCTATCTCAACCGTTGATTTCCGTCTATCTAACGGTTATTAATTATTTGAAATAAATAAATAATTAATTTTTATTGATAACCGTTAGATAGACGGAAATCAACGGTTGAGATGAGGAGTAAGAGTTATAAGTCTTACTCTAGAGTCAAAAGATCTCTCCCCTATATATATATATATATATATATATATATATATATATAGGGTTTGGTGTTTGTCAATTTTTTTTTTTGATAACAGGTGTTTGTCATTTCAAATGACATAAATTATGTCATTTTAGAAGAGAGATAGACGCAAGGAATGAAAATCATGGGGAGAGAGTGGATGGTTTTTTTTAATTTAAATTTTAAATAAAAAATGATATTTTGTGTCTATATCTGTCTTAAAATGACATAACGTTATGTCATTTAAAATGACAAACACTTTTTCCATATATATACGAGGGGTTTTATTAATCTCATGTTAAAGGAGATAGTTATCTCATGTCATATAGATAAATTTGTGGGCTCCACCACTTAAAAAAGAAAAGAAAAAGATGGCACAGTTATCGAAGGGTGTGTAGGAGGGAAAACTTATCTCATGTAACATGAGAATATTTTTTCCCATATATGGGAAAAACATTTCTCAAGCAGCTTGAGATAAGTTTATCTCCGGCCACCCCAAAACTACGTCGTTTTATTTTTTTATATTAATTGATTTATTTTTGAATGGTTATGATTCTTTTTTCCTCTCTTTTCCTTTATTACCATTAATCCATCTTTGTACGGTTATGATTTAGTAGCCGGAGATAAAGTTATCTCAAACAGCTTGAGAAACGATAAGCCTATATATATATATATATATATATATATATATATATGAGAATTTAACTTCTTATGTTATTTTATTTTTTAATTTTTTTCTTCTTTTCATCATATAATTTTCATCTGAAAAATTAAGAAGTTTTAGCTAAATAGAAATAAATTTAAATAAATTGACTCAATTAGATTTGATTTTAAGATGATATTTTAGATTATCAAAATATTAGGAAATGAGGTATTGTCTCATTTCTACATAAGATATGCCACAAGCTACATTTATCTATTAACTAGACGAGATTCTATCATAAAATTTGACAAATATAATTATTGTTTTGTACTTACAAATTTTTCTCATATCCTTTATATAGATTAGATACCAATCCTTATTCAGGTTACTAATGTTGTTTTTCCTTGCATGTGCGTGCTTTCCTACATGCATGCTTAAAACTAACATTGCAAAGGCCTCTCAGTGGATTAAGCTATTATTTATCAACTAACAAAGTATTTATTATATAACATAAGTGGGTTAGAATATTTGAAGAGCATGGTCCACGAACATGCATCTTCCAAGCCTCCAACAAAGTTGCAGCCACTTTACGTGCGGGCGAATTTAACATGCAAGTATTCACTTTTTTTGGGTGCTTCACTTTTCAAAGACTAACCATCATGCATCTTTATCAATCTTGTTCTGGTTTCTTTATTGTTGTAGTTTTCCTGAACAAATTACAAAGACAAAATATACGGCACCAGTTTACATTGTGTCAAATTTTATGAAGAAATGATATATAATTGCTATATTAGTCTTTTACGTCAAACTCTTGAAATTTGAAAATATCAATTGAATAAGCACAAATCTGATCTTATAATCACACTACCCAATATAGAATCAATAATAACATTAAATCATATATCTATTTCGCATTATAAAAAAATATACTTCATATTCACATAGTATATATATTCCGCTGACTCATAAGCACAGATCCTCAACAGTATACAAAATGGATTTTTTATTTTTAAAATGAGTTTAAATAAATTTAATGTAAAATTTAAAAATGGTGAAAATTTAATTTTCAGAATAGTAAATTTTGCATATAAGGTACTCATTTCTTCACCAAAAATAAAATAGGGTACTCATTTTTTTTATGCTTGCACTCTACGTTAACACATTTTTCTTATTCCATACTTGTATGTCGTCTTGTCTGTGGTCAAAGTATAATATAGAATAGAACTAGGCCTGCACCACTAGAATTTGAGAAAATTAAAGATATAAACATGATAGAATATATAATATATAAATCGTTTAGGCCTTTCGGCAGCACAAAATGGCCACTTATAGTAAAAAGAAATGATGACTAAGGGTTATGGGACCATATCATCTTCCAAAAGCTCACTTGTTATAATTACAACAAATTGAAAGGTTAGTTTGTTGATGGAGAGCTTTTCGAATTCCTTTTCATTTATCAAACTGTATGATTGACTTCTAATTTGAAAAAGTTTATATATGAATATAACTCAAAAACTGGACAAAGAAATTCATTAATTTCAAGGCTGGTTGTATTTAAGTAACACAACAACACAACACTTTGCCAAGCATAATGAGAAGACTTTTAGTTTATAGGCAATTTTCTTTTTTCCCAAAAGAAAGATGTAGGTGTTCCATGAGGCCACTCTTTTTGAATGGTTGATAATAAAAGGGATATAAGAGTCTATTCTATATCAATCCACAAGATATACACAGGATTCAAAGAGAGCACTAACCCTAATGCTTAGGGTTCTCTTTCTTTGACTCTCTCTACCTTCATTTCTAGTCTTTCTTTAGTCAGCTAGCTTACGCTTTGTGATTAAACCACCTACACATACAATTACAAGATTCACAAGGTAGGTGCTATATATGTATAGGGGCTCATATTCTGAGCAACTTGGCAATTAGCTATATATTGAGCTATTTTGTTGGAAATCATTTTGGGGATATGGGTTTGTAAGCTTTTGAATAAAGAGAATATCAATCAGCCCATTTAACGATCCACTAAGGACAAAGTAAGGAAGGTTGAGTTATTCGTGACAATCAGATGACTCATTTATAAAAACACAAGATCATGTTGTGGCACTACAACCTTAATTAGGTCATACCAACGTGTTCCCATGTCCATGTGTATATATGTCCCTTTTCTTGCCAACAACAAACAGAATCAACATTAAGGGTATGAGGAACAAAATTGCCATGAAGCCATTTGTGAACAGGTTGTCATTCTTCTCCTTGTTCTGAGTGGATTGCTCTTGATGGACAACTTACTTTTAGGCGGCACTTGTGATGGGCTCATGCACTTTGGCTATTTCTTCTTCATGCAATCTTACACATATATATGTTGCCTTGCATTTTCAGTCTGGTGATCACAAGGGTGACGTTCAATGTCATTTAAATTCTACACCAATAGTGGCATATCGCAACTTAGATTGGACCAGGTTGCTGGGCAGGAATGTGGGGATTGGGCTGGCCTATTGGAACTAATTAAGTGATCTTCTTCCTATCATTACCCGAACTATTCATCCCATACGCGTTAGGGTTTGGTGGCGCAGCAATGCACGTATTCGCCACAATTGGTTGGGAATGTAATTATTTAGTGGATAAAGTCTCATGTCTCTTTGTGCCTATAGATCCTATTATGTAGGTCCAAATCAAAAGTTTTAAACACTGTTAATATGAAAATATTCCACATTATCAATTAATTATATATTACCATGTTATCAATAAAATGAAAACAATGGTCAAGGTTTTTCCTTGATTTGGTTTGAATTTGGTGGAGCTCTTCTCATGGTTTTGTGCACACACAAAAATATCGCAATTGAATGCCTCGTCCTAACTCATTTCCCACGTGTAGTGTTGTTCAATTATTTGAGAGAAATTGGTTTCAAGCAAAGAAAGCAGAGGAATGTTATATGTATATATATTTTTATTTACAAATCATACTATGTATTATGGATAGTACATCCTCAAGTAGTATGTATTACTTATAATATATAATATAGTTTGTAAAAATTATAATTTTTTTTTTGTAAATATAACTTACCTCAATAAAGCATACCTTGTTTTGTGATCAACAAAGTGCTATAACCTCCGTGAGAATTTATCATTTCCGTGTAGATCAAAATATATTGATGTTACATATACAATTGAATAAGAAACATTTTTTATGGAAAATTATTAGGGCTTGAGACCCATATTGAATTTAATCGGATTTTGCCAAGATAGAAGGTTGAATTTTGTCATGCAATAGTTGATCCTTTCACTTTGCGGTGAGGTAGAGTGAAAGTTCTTTCTAAATTGAGTTGTGATTATCTATCTTCCATAAATTGCGATTAAAGATTTTACTTTATACTTTCACTATTTTGAATTCATACTTCGAATTAATATTAAAAAAAATACTTTACTTAAATGCACTATATTCTTGTGAGAAGTCAGTTTTTAACTTCTTTTAAAATCACAATTTAATCTCTACTAGCTCAAAATGTTATTTACCATTAAAAAAATATTTAACATTTTTATTTTTAATGTAGAATTTTTTTTCTGTCATACTCACAAAAAAGTGAGCGGATCTCATTATAATTAATTAATATTTTTTCACTCTTTTTATTATAATAGGATCCATTCACATTTATATAAGTGTGGCATAATTTTTTATTTTTTTTGCACTAAAAATATGGATGTTAAAATTTTTTGTTGTTTAGATATTTCAATCGGTTCATCGCTTCAAGACTAGTTCAATTTGGGAGCGGATCACGAGATTAAGACTTCAAACTCTTTCAAAAAACTATAATGAAAAGGATCGAACACATATTCAATTTCTTGGCGCCAACTGAGCTACCTCATTTGATACATGGTTGTTAAACTAAAAGTATGCAAATTAAAAAAAAAGTTAGTGCTCTGCCACGGAATAATAATAATAGAGGTAGGATCCTTTGACACCGGTGTCAAATTTCAAATTTGACAACTCATCTGAGAGTCGTTAGATCAAAAAATATCAATGGTGTCACATGCTTACAAATCAGAGTCGTTGATAGTTTTTGATCTAACGGCTCTCAGATGAGGTGTCAAATTTGAAATTTAACACCGGTGTCAAAGGATCCTACCTCATAATAATAATAATAATAATAATAATAATAATATATTCAATTTGATAAGTAACAATGAAATTTTTACTTTTAAGCTCCTTTTCGTCTTAAACTTTGGTAAGTCTTAATGTATTTGAACCCGAATATATATTAATTGTTAATGGTTATGCAGTGTATCGGACAGCTCTACCTAACACTTATTTCTTAAAAATTGCTACCCAAAAATTATCTTTAAGAATAAAATAAAATAAATAACATAATGAAAATTGTTAACTGATTTTTTTTAAAAAAATACTGAATGATAATTAGTTGATTATTTAATCATTAATTTGCCATTGTTTCTCAATTATGTTCGATTTTAATTTGTTAAATTGACTTCATTCATAAAAAAAAATCTCTCTCATATAAAGGTGTCCACTTTTTGAGCTATAGTCTATCCACATGTTAATAAAAGTGGGTATTAATCAGATGCATACTTGTACCAGACAGTGCTATATATATATCTTTCCCTGTTTCACTATTTCAAGTTGTTTGATCTGATTTTGGTTAGTGACCAAACAACTTTTTAGGTCATGAAAAAGATAAATGATGTGCAGATCTCACACTCCACTAGTGGCCACAACCTTTTATGATCTGTCAAATATTAATAATTGTGAATATGAAAGGGAGTCTTTTGTAGAACATATATAAATTAATAACCTTCATCAAAGAAAATATTTTTGGGCCAGCTTCTACGAACTCCTTTGTTCCACTTCATTTGGACATGTACCCTTAGTTGAAAGCTTATTCGAAAATTACGCATGTTGTCACAAAAAGCTACACATAGATTCGGTTAAAGTCAATAGACAATAGATCCTGCATCTCACAAAGCTAGAATAATGTTTTTTTTTTTGGTTGGTAAATTTGAATAAGAAAGAGTTTCATATTCATATTTAACTTTATACTTACAACCTCTTTTTACTTACAACTTCTTTCAATCAAATCTTAACTATTAGTTTTAATCAATCTGATGATTATAATTTATTGGATCATATTAATTATTAATTATTAATTTTTAATAAATTATAACATTAGATTAACAAAAATCAATAATTAAGATTTAGTTTTGGATGAGCTATTTTTTAGTCAAAAGTTACTTTAAAAAACAAACACTTTTATTGTAAAGTGCATTTAGATACATACTTTTTTTTTTTGATAAACCATTTAGATACATACTTTTAAAAAAAGCAGAAGTCAAAAAAAAGTTAAATATTTACTTTTTTTAAAAGCTAAAAATGTTAGCTTTTAAAAAAAGCAGAAGTTAAAAGCCAATTTTTTTTTTCAAAAAAAAAAATACTTTTTTAAAAATCTAAATAAGTTTAACTTTTATAAAAATCACTTTTAAAATAAACAGGGCATAAAAATAACTTTTTTTAGAAGGTCATCCAAACACACTCATAAAAAACTATAAGCGAAAAGTGATTATAAATATAACATTTTTCTTAACTTTATGCCTTTATATCTATTAAGCTTCCTAAAAGTACTTATAAATGGATCATTCTATGATAAGATAAGTTTTGGTACGATCTATCTATACATAAAAATCATGAATTAAAAACATTATTAAATTAAATTAAATGATATTTGTGTATGCTGGCTGTCAAACTACTTGTAGCATTACAATATTTGTCTTTGGAAAGAAAATTAAAAAATTGAGTAATAAATATTTATTTATTTATTTTGTTCATTGTACTTTTTTCTTTAGTAAAGTTGTTCATTGTACTTTACGAAACTTAAAAAGATATATGACCTGTTTAACAAATCCAAGTGTTAATCTGCAAGGCGAATAACTAGTAAGATCCGAACGTGGACTTTTGTAACGTTATTCCGAGTGTATTTGTTTCAACAATTTAATAGTGTTTTTATGATATAATTTTTTTAGAAGCTAATATTTTTTAATTTCTGAATAAAATATGAAATATTTCTTTTAATTTGTTTGAAAACCTTAATTAATTACTATAAAAATGTAAACATATATTCAATTAAAAACACTTTTTTTGTTATAAAAAAAACACTTTTTTTTAAAACAAATATAAACAAACGGACCTCAATTCTACTAATTCATTCAATCTTCATTTCAAAATAGATCCATTAAATATAGATTTGAAATATAAGACTAAAATTATTTTTGCACATAAACAAAATTTATACATAATACCAAAATCTTGTTGATCGCTCCAATATAACTATTAGGTTGAATTACACACGGTTGAACCTGTGATACTAGGTATGTGGGTCTTGGCTAGGATTGTTGCTGCGAGATATACTACAGCAAGATGGACGTCTGATTGGCGAGATGAGTGGTGTGATGTCTGGGCTGCCTTAGATGTTGGTGATGATTTGAGGAGACGGGGGAAACACACTGCATATATAAGAAACTCCGAGGTAGGTATTCAAGGGGGTCAAGTATTTATGATCGTACATGGGCTTAATGCCTCTGCACATATAGTAGATAAGCGTCCGCCGCCAGAGTATTCACACCTATTGGTGGGCAGTAATGGTCTTTGACTAGCTATTCCGTGAGCGAGATGCCTATAGTTAGGCTAAGTTTGATAGATGCGGTTGCAAGCATGTCCTTTTCTTATGGCTATTGTCATGGGTGAGGTAACAATGCCCTGAGCAGCTAATGTTGTGTGGCCACAATTGACTGAGCAAACTGGTACTGCACATCAAGAGGTTGCAGAATAAACAAGATACGCAGAATGACCGTGCTTCCTTCATTATTAAGCAATAGTCTTTGGGCCTTATGAGCCTTTCACTAGTTGAATTTGTAATTCCACATAAAATGTGTCAAATTACTCGTAAAAGGAGCTGGTTCTTTTTGGGGCACAATCTCATGGTGCTTGATCCTAATTAATGCGAACTTGTACGGATAATTTAATGAAAATCTGAAAGGCATAAAGTTCCCACATAAAAAATTGTAGTTAAAGTTTTCATGAAAAAAGTTTTTGGGGACCATTTTTTAGAAAACAATTTGTAACATGGAAGGTCTCTTTATCTTGTTGGTCGTAAGGGTTAAGCATAGAGTGGGGGACAATAGAAGCCTCTTCTTTAATGAAACTATCTTTTAGAACCAAATACCAAATTTAAAACGAATATTAGGTACAGAAAAGGATGTTCCTTGAAAAAGACTTGGTTTAGTTTGACAATAATACGAAAACAGATATATGCTATGAATTATGAAAAACTTTTTTCTCATGTTCGGTGTGCCACCTGAATGATGAACGTACGTAGGGTATGTGCTTTAAGAAAGGTTCAATACATTCGGAGATGGATGATCCTTGCATCATCAGCAATCAATGTTACAAAACAACGTATCCATGACACTTGTCAAGTTATTAATACCATTTTAAGGTGAAGAATTTATTTTAAAAGATGAAAGTGAGGGATAGTGGATGATAAGCAATTCACATTTTCTCCAACACTATTTTAAAAAGTAGACTAGACTTTATATTTTTGTTTGTTCTAGCTCAAGGATCGTTCAAGCCCAGAAGAGCTTGGGTATTCTATAATGGGCTTCGTCGTTCGTAACAGGAATACCCAGTGCTTGAGGCCCATAATTTCTTTTCGGGCTCTGGCCCCTGTCTCTAATCCTTATTTATGCATGATCAAAATAAACACTCCTTGTTATCAAAAAAAAAAAAAAAATAAACACTCCTGCCCTTTTCTGTTAATGCTAAAAATAAATAAACGAATTCTCACTTAGTTAGAGAGATGAACATAAGATGCATACTGTGAAATTAATTTCTTGCTTTATGTTGAATGAAAATTGATCAAGTTGAATCTTCTTCCTTAATTTATTTATTTATTTTTTAAAATCACGGATATTTTCCATGTGAAGTAATCATATTCGAGTCGGGAACATTCATATCGTGACGGGGCTAGCTCTCCCAAAGAAATTTTTTTGCATTCAGAAGGACTTGAATTCAAAACCTTACTTAAGTGGAATCAAATATGTACCACTTGAACCAACCTTTTTGTTCTTCCTTAATTTTTATCTTTCCACTTGTTCACACTACATATATTTTTAGGTGGGTTAGGAGGAGCTCAATAAACAAATGTATATAACGGTACTACATCTCAACTTGAAGTCATAAAGATATTAAGTTATGAATCATTTTACTTATACGACGGTATTATTTTGTCTTCCAATAATAAAAGGTGTAAAGTGCCCCTATTTATACATTAAAGATTATGGCCTATTTGATGCTATGGTTGATGCAATTTATGCAGCATTGGAGAAGATTGAAGCAGGAAATGTTTCTCTAATCATAGGAGAAACAGGTTGGCCTAGTGCAGGTAATGAGCCTTACACAAGTAAGCAAAATGCTCAGACATATAACCAAAACCTGCTAAGACATGTGCGGGGTAACGAAGGTACACCAAGAAGACCAGGCTAAGCTTTGAAATACACGCCATGCCATGTTTGGGCTGATTTCGTCTGCGTAAACACTAGATGCATGCATGTTATTGAGCTTGGGCCTAGGAGCATAATTTGACATCTATGGCCTTTAGCTCTAGTGGCCTAGCCCCAATTCTTTTAGCACCTTTTTGGCTTTTGAACTTTGGAGTGATTTAAAATTTCCGAATTTCTTTGCAGGTATCGCACCCCCCCCACCTCAGATTGGAGCAAGACCAACATCATTACTAATCCTTTTTTTTTTTTTTACATTTCTAGTCAAGTTCATAGTGTTATTGTCAATTTACATTTCCTATTCGTTAATTTATCTTTGAGCTTACATTCTTGTGAATTGCAAATCTTATCGTTTACACACACTTCTTGTCCACTAAAATTCGACATTTACAATTTTTAAAGCATTTTGACGTCACAACTTTATTGGTATATACTTGGAAATTACTAGAAACAAAGATAATGCTACAAGCATGTTATGCATCAATTATTACCAAACACACATTACTAACTTCCAAGGACATTTTTCATATACGCCGAACTGTTATGGGACTTCTGACTATATGCTTTCCATTTGTCCATCTCAATTCTCCAAACTGATAAGTTCCCATATTAGTCACACTCCTTGCTTGCACAATCACCTGAAATGTCTTCTTTTCACCAATTTTCTTGAAACTTAAGCTATTCGGTACAACAACAATGTTAAATCCAAGCATTTGGGCATTTGCAAAATATGTGCTGCTTGGTGTCCCAACATTGGTGACTGTACGAGAAACGTTTACAGCGTTTAACCCAAGATTTGGCAATGTGATTGAAGGGTAGTTCAAGTCTGTTATGCTGTGAGATCTTGAACAAATAAATGTCCTATTGAAATTAAGTGTGGAAATGAGTTGTTGGTCATAACCAGAAGCACATAAGAAGTTCAGATAATCAGTAAGGCTTAGATCATAAACAAGTCCAGGATCTATAGCAAGGTCAGGTTGAACATGTCCTGAACCATAAGCGAATGGAGTTGCTTTTGTTTTCTCGAATTCATCCTTAATTGGCCCGTTGGTGTTATCTTGTGTGGTTGCTGCAACCATATATATTTAAATAAGTTAGAAATCTTGGTCAAAAAATTAGACATGCATATATTATATGGTACGTTTTTTTTTTTCAGTCTTACAAATGATTTTTTTTATAACAGACATAAAAAAAGTGAGACTCACTCGTTAAAAAAAAAATTAGGATCCATCGACATATCCTGACTTTTTTATGTGTTGCTGGAGAAGTTTTTTTTTTTTTGTAACAACAACGGAGCTATATTTCCCTATATTATATATCATAATGTAAAACATTTTATTATATATAGATAGGGAGTTACTAATCTCATATTGCTCGATATAGTTCTTTTATGTGTGTAAGATAAATATGTGGGATCCACACTTTAAAACAAAAGGAAAAAGAAAAGGAAAAAGTTGGCACAAAATTTGATGAGTATATAACATGAAATATTATCTCTAATGACATAAGAAAAATATTTCCCATATACATTTAAGTACCTGTGGTCATGATTGCTGATTTAATAGCTGCAGGACTCCAACTAGGATGAAGGGTTTTGAGAAGTCCAGCAATGCCAGCAACATGTGGACAAGACATAGAAGTTCCTTGTAGTACATTGAATGGAAACCCTCGGCGAGTGTCTGATGGTAGGTCAGACGCACTTGCGGCAGGTGAATAGGCAGCAAGTATATTCACACCTGGTGCAGTTATATCAGGCTAAAACAGAAAACAAAAGCAGTCATTTAAAAATGAAGAAAAATAAGAAGTTATATATAGTTGATAACAAAATCAAGTGTAGAGACCTTGAGTATTGATGGCTGAATCTCATTGGGTCCTCTAGATGAGAATAAAGCCATAACTGGAGCTGGCTTTCTTCTATTGAAAGTTTTTTCAGGGGATATCCTTAATGTAGTTAATGAGTTTATTGTAGAGTCCCTGCAATATAAATATAGTGTGTGTATAAATTGAGCTCTTCAATTGTAACATGTCATTTAAAAAATGTAATAATATTAAAAGTTGGCGTAGGAGAAGGGTATATAAATTTATAATTACGTGGCAGTTCTTTGATGAGGAGGCGTTGTTTTCGAATGAGTTGGTGGATGGTAGACCGTAGACAGAACATGAAGTTCAGAGAGAAGTGTAGAGACCTTGAGTATTGAATGCTGAATCTTATTGGGTCCTCTAGATGCGAATGAAGACATAACTGGAGCTGGTTTTCTTCTATTGAAAGTTTTTGCTGGGGACATCATTATTGTAGTAAACAAGTTTATTGTAGAGTCCCTGCATTAATATAAATATAGTGTGTAAATAGAACTCGATCTTCATTTGTAACATGTCATTTACAAATGTAATAATTTGAGAAGGTGGTGTATGAGAAGGATATAATTACGTGGCAGTTATGTCAAAAATACTAGGCGTGGTTGGTGTTAGATTTTCAGGATAGTTGTCAGGAAACACAAATGTATTTCCACTTTGAGGCTCAGAAGGAAGTGTATTTCCACTTTGCTTTTGATTTTGCAAAATCATTCCCTTTGCGCCTGCAGACAGAGCTTCCTGACCCTCAGCAACTGATTTTATTTTTCCTTCTCGAAAACATGCCTCTATTTTGCCCTTTGCTTTTGCAGGAACAAGTGTTCCACCCTTACAAAGTTGACTGAAACCATATAAGAAACAGTCATTTAATTAATAAACAGGGTATTCTGAATCAAAGCTTGTGAGATTTGTACATACGCATCACGTTTTGTCGCATTGGCAAGTTTAGCATTAGCAGCACCGATCAGAGAAAAGGACTGGTTGGGTGGTATGTTTACAAAAAGACTGACTCCCTGGTAATAGAAAATAAAAAATAAAAAACAAAAAAAACAATTATATTTCAACGACACTAATAAGTAATAATATCAGGAAAAACATTTTCTCATGTTGCATGAGAATTCAATTATCATGTTGTGACCCTTCGATTTGCGTGCAAAATTTTTCTTTTCTTTTTCTTTTTTTAATAAATGTGAGACCTACCACTAATTGAGTCACAACATGAGAATTGAATTCTCATGCAACATGAGAAAATCAAACCCCATAATATTAATAATAAAAAGAAAAAGAAGATGAAGAAGGGGATACCGTGATTTGTTGATTGTTACCAAAAGTTAAAGTACTTCTAAAGTCTCTATCTATTGTGCTAGCAGCAACTGTGAATAGCCATGGAGCAACATTCAAAACAGTTCCAGGTGTTGGTCCATCATTTCCTGCAGATGTAACTAATAGTATATTTCTAGCAAGTGCATGGAATCCCCCTATTGAAATTACATCTTTAAATATTTCTTCAGGACTAAGACCTCCAGCAGAAATGGAAATCACATCAACACCATCACCTATTGCATGGTCAATAGCAGCTAATACATCCGCACCAAAGCAGCTTGCTTCATCGTTTAGAGACCAGCACACTTTGTAGGTTGCAACTCTTGATCTTGGGGATCCACCCTTTGCAGTGCCATTGCCATTACCAAAGACATTTGCACCAGGAACAAAATTGCCACCTGCGGTTGATAGAGTATGTGTACCATGTCCTACAAAGTCACGTGCTGTTTGTTGTGATCTGGGAAGTTTGCCCTTAAATGCCTCATAAGCTTTGTTGAAGAATCTTGCTCCAATTAGCTTCCTGCTTATTATAGAACACAAATAGATGAATAAAAGAACATTATTGGAGTTTATATATATAGGCATATATATAATTGAAAAAATGTGTATCATTTTAAAAGAGGTAAAATTGTGTCATTTTAAGTGAGATAAAGAGATAGATAAAGGAAAAGAGAGAGTGAACAAAAAAATATAAAGATGTGGGTCCTATCTTTTTGTGAAAGTGAAAGGATATAAGTTGTGTCATTTAAAAGGACAAACACTTTTCCCATATATAATATAGGGAATAATAGCTCATGTTGCATAAGAAAGCTATCTTATGTCATATATCCATAAAATTTCGTGCAATTTTTTCTTTCTTTTTTTAAATTGTAAACCCCACATATTTGTATCACACACATGAGAATATTATCTCATGTAATATGAGATTAATAAATCCTATATACCAGTAATTTATATTTCCATGATGTTTCTTAAGTAAGTTAATATATATATATATATATACGACTTATCGTTTCTCAAGCTGTTTGAGATAATATTATTTCCGGTTACTAAATCATAACCATACAAAGATGGATCAATGGTGATAAAGAAAGAGAGAGAGAAAAAGAGAATCATAACCATTCAAAGATGAATCAATTAATATAAGGAAATAAATAAATAAAACGACGTAGTTTTGGGTAGCCAAAGATAAACTTATCTCAAGCTGTTTGAAAAATATTTTTCCCGTATATATGTATTTATCTTTCTTCTAATTCCAAGTTTGCTTGGCAAATTGTGAGTAAATATGTTAATAGCGTAGAGGACTTTATATAAAATCCCTTAAATGGTTGCATAATTGACTGAAGCTATATGTAGTAAAATATTGTCAACAGACGTATAAGAGTAACTCTCTTCAAACTACCAAAAAAGTGCTTGGATCATATTCTTGTCCTGTTAGATTGTGAGAATATGACACTGAAATCATTGAACAGAAGTCTAAAGTCTTAAATTGACCCCCTGTGAGTTAGAATTTAAAACAAAGAAATAAGAGGTTAATACACAACAGAGATGTTAATTAATCAAAAGTCCAACTGATCTCCACGTCCGTATTATAAGTATGCAATTACAAATAATTCAGCCAAAGTAATAGGAATTAGACCTAATACGATTCTAAATAGAAAAACTTCAATCATTTTAATTTGTTTGAAAGGAAAGGGGGAGATAATATCTATCCTTAAATATATCTTTCTTTTTACCATGAATCTAAATGACCAAGAATTGGAAATTGTTGTATATTCTAGAGTTCCTTACTGTTCCATATATGAATCAGTTTCATAAGTTTTTATATTTTACAAACTGTTAATGGTAGATGTACTGGGGTTATAATGATTGAGATGCCACCAATAATTTGATTCATTTACATACCATTACTTGTTAAATTAGAGTACATTCTGAATTAAGTTTACTCTATCATAAAGAGCATTGTTAGTGTTTTTTATTTTCTCTTATTTTGAATTTTAAATTAAAACTTTTGCAAATAATTATGGGAGTTATTAATCTTATGTCACATGAGATAGGTATCTTATGTTGGTGAAACAAAGTTGTGGGGTTCATAGTTTAAAAAGAAAAAAGAAAAAATGGATACAAGATTCGATGAGTATGCAGTAGAAAATAACTGTTTTATGTGACATAAGACAACTATTTTCCAATAATTATACATATAATCATGTATGAATTCTTATAATTTTAATATTTTTTAAATAGTATTTAAATTTAAAATAATAACACATGCAATGCATAAGATAGGAGCAAAATTCAATTCAGTTCATAGAGAAGCAATAAAAGAAAGAAAGAGAACCTGTTACATGGAGCATTCTTTGAACCCCGGAGTTTGTTAATTTGACAGACATTACCCCCACGCCATTTTGCTGGGACAGGGCCTATTCCTTCGTCACTAAAACTTTTGGATTCAGGCCAAACTCCTATGCAAGGGGTGAAGTCAGGAGATTATTTAAAGAATTTGTTACATTTATCGTTCCATATAAGCAATTAAAAAAAGAAACAGATCTTTCATTTTAGATTTTAACATGATTTCTTAATTTCATATCCTAGATATCAAATAAAACATTCTTACACTGCACAGATAAAATATAGTATATAAGATATTATATCTACATATTTTCATACATATACCCTACGTACTCCATTATAATAATGTTAGATCAGAATCTCAACTGACTTTACTCATTCTTATCCCTCTTGAGATTCTAATATAATAATATTGATGAGAAATAGATAGAATAAATATGAAAAAATAAACATAATACCCTACCCATAAAATATAACAACTTAACTAATAAATTTCCAAACTTGGTTTTAATATAAGAACTCAAGAAAGGATCTTGCCAGCTCAAGAAAGCCTGTATTGCTTGTCTCCAAGTAGTTTAATTAAATTAAAAATAGAAGAAAGCATCTAATTAGTTCTAAAACAACATAGTGGCAAGCACTGGCAACATCAACCTTCTATTAATTCCCAATAAAATAAGTTTATAGTTATATAGCAAACTATTTTGGACCGACAACATAGGTTCAATTCAATGGGCCGGCCATTAAGGCCCATTTAAGGGATTCCTCCTTCATTTACTTAAAGTGAGATTTTTATATTTTCATAATAAAGAGTCTTTCACCCCATACCAAAACTGTGATGGCACTTTGTCTTATGATTAGAAAATATTTTTTACCTATAAATATCTCTTCTTTAGTCATTCAAGGGGCATCTCAAATCTATTAATTTATGAGTTGTTCTAAACTATAGAGTTTTATCATCCTCTCTCTCAGCGTTCATCAGAGATACTCACGGTGACTTATTCACAGAACTATGATCCATACTACTAACTCTAAAAGCACTATCATATAGAGATACTTCACCAATCAAGGAAACGGATCTAATCTCACCCCTTTCAAAACAGCTCACAAACATAGGCTAAATTGATGTTGGCAATGATCATCATGAATAAAGAATGTTGTTCTCAGAATTGTTAATTGATAATAGATAACTAACTGATTCTGATTAGATGAAGAAGCATCAAGTGTGGTAAAATTATAAAGTTTACCTGTATCAATGTTAGCAATAATTGTATTTTCACCAAATCTTCCCTTTTGCCATGCTGAGTTCATACCATTTCTATGCAGTCCAAGAAACTCATATGAACGGGTAGTGTGCAGTTTATACTCTTTGCTCAAGAACACAGATACAACGTTGGGGTTTTCTGCATCAGTTGAAACATTGTGTCAAAAAGCTAATTTGAAACTAAATTTAAAATGAAAATGTTTATGACAGTGGAAGTAAGGTATTGATTTTCTCACTTGCAAGATGTGCTACTTCTTCCTCTTCAAGAACAGCTGCAAAGCCATTGATGTGTCTATTATATGAATAAATAATTGCTTCTTTCGCCTTCTCATGGCTGTGAATGTGATGAATATATAAAGTTAATCAATCATTTTCTTCTAAACCAGAGCTTAGGTAGAATTTAATGTGGTTTTATCATTTTATACCTTCCAAAGGTTGAACCCAGTAAATCATAATGAGAATATGTTGCAGTTTCAAGCTCAACAGATGAAGGGGTTGGACCATGAGAATGTGCTCCCAAATAAACAACGTAGCACTATAAACATCGAATCAATAAAGCAATTAGTGAAGTGTAAACAAAATAATGTAATCCATCACCATCATCAATTGCATAATCATCTCAATTCAAAGTAGTAACTTCATAACAATATGCAAACTAACAACTAACAATAAAAACTGACCTACCTGTTTGCTGGCATGGACAGTACTCAGCAACAAAGGGAAAACAAGAAAAGATGAAACTAGAAGGTATAAATTGGAGTGACCCATTCTTTTTCAACTAGACTTTGGAAAGTGTTTTGCATAGCATAGGGGCTTGATGCCAATTCCTCTCTTTATATAATGAAAGGACATAAATAAAGGCACATAATTAATTAGGGGTGTTCAGATTCAAATTACGGTGACTGCACTGAAAAACAGATAATCGTATTAACCAGAAAAAAATTACATATTTTAATTGAATTGGATCGGTTTTCGATTTGGTTGATGAAAACCGATTCTATGTATTATGAAAGAAAAAGATGGAAGATGGTGACTTGGAATTTTGTTGTTTTGTAGATTTGTAATTTTGGATGTTATTGATAACAAACTTCCTTGTTTTATTTTTTTATTGTCTATTATTCTATTTTAACTCTTCGTGAGTTTTCAGATTTGTTTAAATTTGAAGACTTGAATTTTTCAATAGTTTGTAATTTTGTATGACTTTATTTTGATATAGCTAGTGATTTGTATGATTGAAATTTTAGGCTTTTCAAAAAATTAAAAACAGATGCAATCCAAACCAAATAAAATTGAATTGAATTAGATCAGATTTGAAAAAAATAAATCTAAATCGAATAGATGATTAAATGATCAAACCAAAAGGATTGGATCCGATGATTTTTCTTCAAAATTGATCCAATATAGACCGTGAATACCCCTAATTGTAATGGAGTGGTAAAGTGCCCTTTCGTGATTGCAAGGTCACGGATTCAATTTCGAGAAGCAATTTTTTTGCAAATATATAAAGGCAACGTTGCGTTACTTCCGTACAAAGATTGCCCTCACCCCACTCTCGCTAAGTGGGATTTAATCCGGAGTGATTTTTTTTTTTTGGTAACATGAAGGCCAAACAACCAAAACAGAATTACAAAGCAATCCTATGGGAATAATTAACTGCTGACGTGTCAGCTAACACATATAAACTAATTCCAGGAGGAGGCTCAGTGAACAAGAACAAGTCTTCTTCCTCGTGATGATCAAGTGGGTAATTGGAAAGTCAGTCTGCACAAGCATTAGCTTCTCTGAAGGAGTGGGTAAATATGACATTCCAATCTCTTTGGATCCATGCTCGAATACGCATCAACAGGTTCATTTCTTGAGCCTTATTACTAGCCTTGGTGAGAACAGCAACAACGTTTTTTGAGCCACTCTCAAATACTACATGTTTCCAACCTCCGCATTCCAGGCTAACTCCAACCTCTTGAGGAATCTCCAAAATTCAGCCTTTAAAGCAGAGCAATAGCCAAGTCTTAATGAGAACCCAGTCAACCAAACTCCAAGCCGGATTGAATAGGGAGTGATTTTTTAATTGTAATGGATGTCTACTATAGTGATCTTAATGTTGAAGTGAGTAAACAAAAACATTTTTACTTTTTAACTTAATCTAAAATATACTATGATTTCGATACGCTAAATTATTTAAGAACGAATACATTATTGCTTATTGCATTTTAAAAACAAATTCACTTTAAATGAGTTTTTTTTTTAATCGAACTCAACCATTTCTTGTGTAATGAAACTTTATTGGGTAAAGAGTAAAGAATAGTTTTTCATCTTTTTGAATTTTTTCTACTGTATTTTTTAATTCTCGGTTTTATTATTTTTCAATGCATGTTCCATGCATGTATTTATTTAATTATTTTATTTTTTTAATAAAAGCAACCTCTCCATCAAATAATTAACCACAGGTAGATGTGTAAATGAGTCGAATGCCTTCTCAGGGATCTATAGCTTGGCTTGTTTTGGCTTAGTCTGTTTCAAAAAATAGTACAGGCTTAAACTATTCAAAATAGGGTTGGCAAAAACGATCGGGTTGGCTCGCAACCCGTCCTAAATGAGTCGGGTTGGGTTGGCTTAAATAAGCTGTCAACTCGATTCAACCCGACTCGATCCAACCCTAACTTAAACGAGCCAGCTCACAGGTCAAACGAGTCAGTTCACGGGTTGGTTTTTTTTTTTAATTAAAAATAATAATATCAAAATTACAAAATTGCCCTACGCTAAGCATCGTCGTTCCCTTTCTTTCTCGTTCTTTTTTTGTCCAACCATAATGAGCTAATCTGCCCCCTTTAGCATTTCATTTTCATCGTCAGTCCTCAGTCGCTCCTTTGCCCAACCGAACCCATTTCACTCAGTCCACAAGCCGATAGCAGCTGCGAGCTTGCGACCATCACCATTTCCTCGGACAGCCCTTTGCAATCGAAGAACCATGCGACCATCACCATCACCAGTTCACAGTAAGGTCTTCTCACAGTAAGATCTTCACAGTATATTTTTAATCAATGATTAGGTGTGTGATTTTTGGCCTTCTTTTTGGGATTACTTTTTGAGAGAGTACTTAGTTGAGCTATAATCTGGCAGTTATGTAGTGTTGAATTCTGTAGGTATGGGCCTCTTTTGATCGATTTATGTAGCCTAGATTGTGTATAGTATAGAGACTTTCTATTAAGGAGTTTTTGTCAATTGTGTATTTGTTATTTGCAATTTGGTTGTGGTTTTGTTTGTTTCGGCTCTACAATTATATATATCATATTGACAGAAAAGTTCACATGATAGAGGAAAAGATTATAAGACACCAATTTGAATTCATGTATTTATTTAATAGAGGAAAAGTTTAGCTGGAAGGATAAGAAAGAAAGAAGTGAGAACATTTGCTGGTTGTAGACGAGTCTTCATAACAATCTGAGTGTTGGAGCTCCATGATGGTTAAATAGTATATATCTGAAAACAAAATTGAAAATGAAAGAGAGAAGAAAGTATAAGAGAAGTAAACTTAAGTATTGAAATGATTAAAAGACCGAAAAAGCTTATTCCCTTTGAGTAATTCTTCTTGGAGGATCAGTCTTTTTGGACCATTTTCCTCTGATAACTCATATGGGAATTCCACTAAACACAGCTTTTAAAGATAATTGTTTTCTTTAAGGAAATTATTATTTATTTGTTTTCTTTAATTGTTACTGATATACCTTTGCAATGTCCTGATAATTACGATGTACTATTTCTTTCCTGTTTTTATTTTTTAACCTTGGAAAGGTACTTGGGTAAACCTTGTAGAAGCATCACATATGGTGTTGGAGGAAGAGGGCAAGGGTAGGGAGTCAATAACATACATAGTGGGTAGTCCGGATAAATCAATTTTTTTGAGCCAACCCGTGAGCCAATATTTCGAGCTAACCAACCTGCGAGCCACCCACTGCATCATTTCAAGCTAACTCGCGAGCTTTTTTTGAGCCAACCCGCGAGCCGACCCTAACCCGGCTCGGGTCAGGCTGGGTTGAATTTTTTGGCTCGTTTATTTTTTCGGACCAACCCTAACCCGACTCGTTTTTTACGGGTTGAATGCGAGTTGGGCCGGGTCGAGCCAGGTTGGTTCGTTTTGCCAACCCTAATTCAAAAGGCTTATTTAGAAATTAGGTCACAAGTCGATTTTAGCAAGCTTGACCTTTAAGTCTCTAGCCCCATATCATTTTTTAATAAATAATATTGTATTTTACTTTAAATAAAATAATATCTTGTATTTTTAATAAATAAATATATTGTTATTTTTTAATAAAATAATATCTTGTTATTTTTTAATTTTCCGTAATTTTTCCTCTTCTCACTTGACAAACACATATTTTCTTAACCCTAAATTCCTTCCCTGTCACCGCTCTTCTTTCTTCCCTCATTCGCCATATTTCGTTACTCTCATGCCCCTTTCTCAACTTTTCTTTCCTTCCAAACCACTCATTACTTACCCATCGACTCTCAAGACATTTGCAGCTATAGTAGGTCTTTATTCTTTTTACTTTGTGCTCTCTCTTGTGTCATTGACAAAATCGTTCTTTTCAAAATTTCTATTAAAAAATAATATCATTTGACTTATGGGTGTTATATGTATCTTTATTTCTTGTGAGCATTCTACTTCCTTAATTTTTTTTTTTTTATTTCCAACAAGATAGTTAAATTGTTAATATTTTGAGTTGTTGTGTGCATAGAAAAGAAATATATTCAACCAAGTTAAATATACAAAAAAAAGCCACTCTCCTTGCAAGAGGCTGTTTCCTGGATTCGCACTCATAACATTTCAATCATAAAAGAACAGATTTACCACTACTCTGGTTTGCCTATTTTTTTAAATATACAAAATAAGTAAAATAATTATAACATATATTTTACGAAGTGCAACATGTCATTCTTATAGGCTTGGTAGACTTGATAAGCCAAGCCAAGCTTGCATTTTATAAAAACAAGGTAGACTAAGATTATAACAAGTTAAGCCAAATTTGAAATAATTTATACAAATCTAACCTATTTAGGTTAAATTAAGCCTGAATTGGCCTGCAGATTCATTTACAACCGGAGTGAATTTCTAAAAAAAAAAATTCCTTGAAAGAATCACTCCGTCGTCAAGCTAGCATCCTGGAGAAACCTTTTATCATGTGATTAAATAAAATATAAAAATATGCAATTTGTGGATGTTAGGTAAAGAATGAGTCAAAAAAGGAGGATTTTATTTTAGGAATTAGGGAAGGAGAAACGAACAAGGTAATGTTAAATAATGATTTTTTTCCCCTTCTTTATTTATACATGTGGAGGGAGACTCCAAAGAGATTTAAATAAAATAAAAAGAGGAATTCGTTATTTTAAGGATTTCTTTTTCCTGTTTTAGACTGTCACCTAACATTTATTTATAATAAAATCCATCTTCAACTTTCTTTTGTCTAAAATAATTAGAAATAAATTTAAATAGACAACAGAGTTTAAGAAAAATGTAAAGGCAAATAACAAGATGACCACTACAGTTTAGTATTAGCATTGTACAAATGATTAAAGATATGAAGTTGTTATCACCATTGTGAATATGATGAAATTTTAAGTTAAAATTAAAGAATTATATCGAAATAATTTTTTTTCCTAATATATACGACATTAATACAATTTATATTAGGATAACACACATGGGAGCATATGCACACCCATATATTTGTATATAGACACGAAATTTTAAAAAGCACAATATATATATATATATATATATATATAGAGAGAGATATTTATTAATCTCCTTTAATTAATAGAAGATATAGCTTGCATCATGCCATAAAAACAAATAATGTTGGTCCCATCATTTTTCAAAAAAAGAAAAAGAATGACACAATTTTTTATGCTCACTGGCATAAGATAATTGTCTCGGGTAAAAGGAGACAATTTAAACCCATATATATATATATATATATGGACCATGATCATTTTACACCGGTATAAGATTAGTCTTAGACCACATCTCAACCGTTGATTTCTATGAATCCAACGGTTATAATTTAGGAAGTCATATGAATTAATTAAGATTAATCATTAATTATACTACAAAACCAATTGATGATTTCTGTCCATCAAAGGTTGAGATGTGGTGTAAGACTTGTTAGTCTTACACTAGTGTAAAAAGAACCTACCCCTATATATATACCCTTTGACACTGGTATCAAATTTTTTTTCGTGAATCTAACATTTATAATTTATTGGATCATACTTATTAATTAATTAATTATTTATTTTAATAAATTATAACTGTCAGATTGACGGTAATAAATGGTTAATTAGGATTTGTGTCAAACTTTTTAGTTTGACAACAATTCAAATGATCATGTCATACATATATACATATATACATACATATATATATAAATATATATATATATATAGGATCCTTTGACATCAGTGTCAAATTTTAAATTTGACATCTCATCTGATAGCCGTTGGATCAAAAAAATCAATGGTGTCACATGCTTACAAATCAGAATCGTTGATCCTTTTTTATCTAACGGCTCTCAGATGAGATGTCAAATTTCAATTTTGACACTGGTGTCAAAAGATCCTATATATATATATATATATATAGGTAAACTATAGTTGTTGTACGTACAATAATTAAATTTGAACCATTGATTAATTATAATTCTCCATATTTAATACAATTACCTACTTTTATATGGTTATAATTTTCCAAATTTAATTGCTGCATAAGGTGAAACCCATATATATATTTTTGACCATAAGAATAATGGGTTTAAGGTATTTATTTTAAATTAATTCATTAATTGAGTTTTTCTTCATATTTATTTAAAACTATGGCGATCCTTCTTTAGCCATCGATATATGCAGCGTAGCGGAATTAGGCTTTCACCAATGGCCGACTAGTCTCTGTGGTGGTATGGAGCGTATGATTAATCTTGTTGTGGATTGGGTAGCTAGTGCCACCTATAGTGGAACACCTCTTTCGCCTTTCTCTAGAATTAATGGCAAAGTGACTCTGTGGAAATTAATTTCTTAATCCTTATGGTGAACACCATCACTTAATAAGGCCCATATATGTCATATTGGATCATCGAAAAATATAAAACAAATAAGGTGTACTTGTCTCCATTGTAGCAACTATGTATATCTAATTCTCTTGAGTTTTTGGCCATTCCTTACGAGCTTTGGTCTTCTTAGTCAAATCAATCCTTAGAGGATATTTTCTCTAGATGAGAAAGAAAGAAACTGAAATTGATTTGACCTATATATAGTATTTCATTTGGCACTCATTACACCTAATTGGGTCAAATATTAGATATCCATTCATTAAGCCCATATCAAATTAGGATGATTGCGATCTATTATATTGATCACTTAAGTTACCCATTAATTAAATAGCATGATATAATTGATATTTAAATGTGTAGGCCACATTTATATTAGGAAATAAAATTTCCTAACAATCTCCACTTGGATTACATATGATTTTGAAACAATTATATCATATATTCCTTAAGCATGCAACTAAACACTATTTACCTTTAGATTCCACCTTAGACTGGTCATGCTTATTACCATATCCTTAAGAGTCCTATTTCTTCTCTCCTCATTGCACCATTTATGGTAGGTTTGTCTATCATTGTATATTGCGGGACAATTCCACATTGGGTCCTAGACGTTATTCACCTGATCCATCAGATCTACCATAATATTCACCACAACGATAAGATCTAATAGCCTTAATTTTCTTGCCTAGTTGGAGTTCAACTTCGGCTTTTATATTTTTTGAACACATCTAGTGATTGTGACTTCTCATGTATCAGATATAGGTAACTATATCTTGAATAGTCGTCTATGAACGTAATAAAATATTGTTGTCAAGAGGCTGTAAGGAATGACCCACAAATATCTATATGAATTAGTTCTAAGGCGTCAATAACTCTAGTGGCACCTACTTTCTTTGTATTTGTCTATTTCCCCTTAATACATTCAATACAACCTTGAAAGTCATTCATATCAAGGGGTTCAATAAGTCCATCATCGACAAACCTTTTAATTCTTTGTTTAGAGATATGACCTAAGCACTTGTGCCAAAGAATAGCATAATTTTCATTTAATTTTAGCTTTGTATCTCATGCACTAGAGTGCAAAATTTCATTATCAAAAGTAACAGTATCAAGCATATAAAGATTATCAATTAAAGAACAAGTACCAATAACATTTGAATTTAGAAAAAGACCAACTTTATTATTTCCAAGGAACAAAAATAACAATATTTGTCCAAACTAGAAATAGAAACCAAATTTTGTCTAAATGATGGTGCAACATGAGTCTCAATCAAATCCAAATAAACACCAGTCTCTAATAATAATATGAAATTCCCAATAGCTTCTACGAAAAATTTCTTGCCATCGCCCACAAAGATGTATCTTTTAGCATCATTTGGCTATCGGCTCCACAAGCAACCTTGCATAGACATAATTACGTGAGTAATAACACTAGAATCTACCCACCAGGTATCCTTAGGTACATAAGCTAAATTAACATCATAACAAACAAAAAAGAGTCTTACCCTTCTTTTCACACCATGTGGCATACATGGAACACTTTTTCTTCATATGTCAAGTTTTAGTGCAAAGATAGAAAATAAATACCTTAATCCTGCTTCTTTAGAATGGGTTATTCATCTGCAATGTCTTTAGCTCTCTTCTTTCTCTTATTTTGAGAGGTTGATGCCAAGTGAGCACTATCAGTCTTTTCTCTCTGAAGCCTTTCTTCCTCTTGCACACAATAAGCAATAAGCTCATTAAGGGTCCATTTGTCCTTTTAGATATTGTAGCTCACTACAAATTGACCGTATTGTGTAGGAAGAGAAATGAGAACCAAGTGCATGTGAAAATCATCAAATAACTCTAACTTTAGTGCCTTGAGTTTCCTCGCAAGATTAGACATCTCCAATGTGTACTCCCTTATATTCCCATTTCCTTTATACCTCATGGTTATAAGTTTTGCCAATGCGTTACTCATTTCTGCCTTTTCTTTTTTGGCAAAATATTGCTCAATCTCTTTGAAGAACCTTTTAGCACCAGTGCTCTCAGTAATAGAGCCTCTAAACACCTCTGAAATGGAGCGTTTCATGATTATCAGACACATGCATTTAGAGTGCTCCCACTTCTCAATGTTATCCACGTTTGGATTTTTTGTAGTGGAAGTGAGTTTCTCCATCCTTAGCGCAAGGTCTAGATCCATGCAACCAAGAATAATTTCCATAATTTCTTTCCATAACTTAAAGTTCATCCCTTTCAACATAGAAATCATGGTTTCTTAAGTCATATTATTATTAACAGTAGTAGCAGAAACTGTATAGAGAGAAAATAAGATAACATACTTAATATCCATATCATACCAAATACGCAATTAAAATAAAATACACATACATGACATTGACAAACAATCCAAAGCAAGGTGGGCCTATTTACAATATACCTAGCATAACATCGACATTTGATCTTTGGACCAAAAATATCAATCTGTAAGTGGTACTCTCAATGCAGCAATCAAACATTGACAAAAAATCATGTCAAGCTACAACTTTCCTTTAGACAAACTATTGCTCACATGGAAAATCTTTATAATATTCATGTATTTATTACCACATGTATATATATTATTTGGCCAAATAATAACTTCCTTTGAGCCGATGAATATTCGCATAAATAACAAATATACTCATCTTTATACATCACAATAAATTATTATCCACAACAAAGGTTAATTTGGCAACAATATTGTTTTAACTAATTTATTATAAAATACAAGACAATTAAAAGCAATAATAATTAAATAAAACAAACATAAACTAAATATTTATTTTATTTAATTAAATACCTAAGTTCCTTGTATGGAACATCGAGCCTGCTATTTCTCTGACTCAATGATATGTTCATTCCTTATATGGAATGTGAAAGGGGCTGCCAAGAAAGAGCTAGGGAGGCACTTGAAGTTGTTCGTAGTTAAATATTCAATTCAATTGATTGTTCTTGTAGAGACTTGCACCCTTAGGCTGAATTACAGGTGGTTAGTAAATAAAATGGGTTTGACAATTGTACCGTAGAGGAGGCTCAAGGATTTATGGGTGGTATTTGGTGGCTGTGGTCGTTAGAACATGTATATGTTGACATAGCGAGTCAATCTTCTCAGTTTCTTCACTCTCGTGTATGCATCCCAGGTAAGCAAAAATTTGATTTTACTACAGTTTATTCCAGCCCAAAGAATCATATTTGTCAGTCTCTATGGGAAGATTTGCAACAGTGGAAAACATATGAGCATGGATGGTGGCGGGGGATTTCAATGAGATTGCAAGTATTGCAGAAAAGAAGGGAGGTAATCTACCAAATCCTACTAAGTGTGACAGGTTTAGAGCTAGATTGGAGGGTTGGAATTTGGAAGATCTACCGAGTTCTTGTACTTTTTTCACCTAGAAAGGCCCTAAGTGGCCTCTGTATATACAATATATGTTTTGATGATTACATAGTGGCAACAACAAAGAGAGAAGAGTATTAATCAAGAGCAAAAAACATCAATCATATGTGGATATTAAAGATGTATGATGTAGCCACACAAGAAGAGTAATGATATATCAAAGTGGCAAGATCATTGGATCAAGAGCAAAAAAGAATAATTAGAAGAGCAACACCAAGATCAAAGACAACAAACTATAGACAACATCTAAGAGAAGCACACTATCATAACCATGGTGAAAAATGATTAGAACCAACAAAGTATCAAGCCTTGTCATATCCAACAAGTCACAGCATCAAGCTCAAGTAAAGTTCCAAGACTCAAGACATGAAGATAAGTCTGAAATCATATTTAGAATATATCTTTAGGACTTAGAAAATATGTGAGTGTATATGGTAGATTGCATTGCATGAGCTCAAAGTTTTTCTCAAAGTAAACGTGTTTTTGAATTGCATAATTATAACTTTTATATACTTGAAAGAAATTTGAAAAACCCATGGAAAATATCCTTGACATGTTTATAAATTCAAAACATATTTATCAAGTCAAGATTTTTCATAAAAAGTGGTTGGAAGCAAGGCAGAACACATTTGAACTTAAAATTTGTTGTATAATTTTGTTGTTTCCTTCCATACAATTTTTCGTATCCAAGATGATGGATTTGGATTTTGTGTTCTTCATAAAAGTTGTATATCTCTCTTTTATCTTTCCAACGAGACCAAGATCACATCAATCCGACAAGTATAACACAAGTTATGCCAAAAATACGAAATAATGTTCTTGTTGTCAGGTTGGGAATCAATTACCATTTGAGGTAATCGATTTCCCACCATTTGGTAATCGATTACCACTGTGACATAATGCATATAACGACTATAAACGGATAGTTTTCAATGTAAATACTATATATGCATTCCCAATGACTCTAAAACGTATTGGACATTATTCCTACATATATTAAGCATACTTTGAGAGCTTCTACACTATCATTTTATATATTCTTTCATATCTTTCAAAGATCATACATATTTGAGCACATATCTTGAAAATTCATATACCCATAGTGCTTCAATTTGTTTATCCACACTTTGAGAGTGTATATTCATTTTCAAATATTTTCCTCCTTGTATTCTTGAGTTGAAAGGGTTGTGAGACCCATTATTTGAGAGGTAGCCAAATACCTAAGTAAATTTGGAGTGAATTGTAAGATTACCAAGTACCCGTAAACTTGGAGATTGTAAGGTATCCAAGAACCCGAAGTCTTGGAAGATTGTAAAGGTTTGTCAAGCACCCGTGAAGCTTGGCCATTAGTGAAAGACTTCATCGAGCGGCTTCAGTCTGGACGTAGGTCACAAGTGGTGGTGACCGAACCAGGATATATTATGTTTGCAGTTCTCTAAACTCTAAACTTTTTATTTCTAGCACTTTAATTGCTTCTTTGATATCTTGAACGTGCTAGAATAATTACTATAATTGTGATATATTATATATTATGGATTGTTTGAATGTATTGATTAGCTTTCCTCATATCAAAGTTTGCTTGAAATGATTATTTAGAAATTAGAAGGGGACTTTTGCGAAAATCTTGTAATACTCAATTCACCCCCCTCTTGGGTATGGAAGCCACATTCCTAACAGCCTCACCTTCCGCGTGTTTACAAAAAATTAGATCGCGTTTGTGTCAATGCAGCCTGGCATCTTTAATTTCAACATGTTAACGTTAGCAATCTGGTCCATACCTATTCTGATCATCATCTCATGCTCCTTCGCGTTGCTGGTTAGCCAAGTAGTTGGGTGTGCCTAGACCTTTTTGTTTTATGGCAGACTAGCTAAATTATCCTCAGTTCCCTCATCTTATGGAGAGAGATTGGAAGCGTGATTGTCAGATTAATCAGATGCTTGGTGATTTTGTTCAGCCTCTGCAGAGGTAGAATAAGGAGGTTTATGGAAATATTTTCCAAAAGAAGAGCGAGTTGATGACGAGCCTAGAAAAGCTTCAGGCACAACTTCTACAGCATGAATATAATTCCTTACACCAACTAGAAAAATACTGCTATGAGGAGTTGAACATTGTTCTTGATAGAGAGGAACAATTATGGTTCCAAAAGTCCTGGTAAAAGTGGATTGTTGATGGGGATCGTAGCACAAGGTTCTATCACCTTAAAACTGTTGCCAGAAGGAATGTAAATAAGATCGCCTGTTGAAGGATGCCACTAGTAGTTGGGTTGAAGATCCTTAACGCCTCCGTGAGTTGGCATGCTCTTTCTTTAATAATCTGTTTCATGAGGATGATGTTAACAGAATGTGGATCTCCTCAGGTAGCATGTGGCCTAATCTTGCACAAATAGAGCTTAATTTCTTGCCTCATATGCCTTCTACAATGGAAATTAAGCATTTTTTATTTGATATGGGATCATATAAGGAACTAAGGAGGGATGGATACCTAGCTATCTTTTTTCAAAGAAACTAGGACAGGTTAAAGGACCAAATTTGTGCAAGTATTTGTGAGATGTGGAAACACCTTGAGCTTATTCGTCATGTCAATTATACTCTGTTGTGTTAATATCGAAGCAAGTAGCACCATCTTTGATAAGCCAATTTTGGCTAATCTTCCTTTTCTCAGTTATGTACAAGTTACTTAGTAATCTTCTTGTCAATAGGCTTAAACCCATCATAGAGTGCCTCATATCTCCTTGCTAAGCAAGTTTCTTCTCAAAGTGGCAGATTCATGATTATATTATTATCGCTCATGAATTGATTCATATATGCATAAGATGCATAGCAAACGTCCTTTCAAGGTAATCAAAGATGACTTGGAGAAAGCCTATGACCGGTTGAATTGGAATTTCCTAAAAAATATTTTTCAGGAGATACATCTACTAGATCACTATTGTAAGTTACTAATGGCTGTCTTCACCTTTTCCTCTGTCAGTATGTTGTGGAATGGAGGCCAGACGACATATTTTAATCCATCTAGGGGTATTCACCAAGGAGACCTCTGTCTCCATATTTATTTGAGTTGGCAATGGAGAAATTAAGCCGTATTGTTAATACAGTAGTGACAAGAAAGATTTGGAAGCACATTAAATTCGGCAGAGGTGGTCCCCCAATCTCCCATCTCATGTTTGCCGATGATCTCATGTTGTTTGCGAAGGAATCTTTATCTCAAATGGATGCGGTGCTGAGATGTATTAATTTATTTTAGTAGATATCTAGCTTGAAACTGAGTGTTCAGAAGACAAGTGTTTTTTCTCCAAGAACATGTCAGAGCAACTTGCTCGGGATATTATAGGGAGATGTGGCTTTAAACAAGTTCATAAAGGTAGGTATTTTGGTGCTTAGATGATGTATGGGCGTGCAAGTAAACAATATTATTAGCACATTATTGACAGAGTTAAATCAAAGTTGGGTGGCTGGCAGCAACAAACATTATCACAAGCAGGTAGGCTTGCGTTGTCCCAATCTGTCTTATATTCGATACCTTATTTCCATATGCAGTATGGCAAACTCCATGTGGACATTTGTGATGATATTGAAAACATTCATAGGAGATTTATTTGAGGGGGCATAGAGGCAACTCGTAGACCCCATGCTATTGGATGAGATAATCTAACTCTGCCAAATGAGATTGGTGGGTTGGGATTGAAACGGTTAAACATAATGAATGATGCATTCATATTGAAATTGGTTTGGCGCTTTCACAATGAAATAGATTCTCTGTAGGCAAAATTCCTGAGGGGTAAATATCAGCGTAGCAACACTGGTGTTTCTACACTGCTAATGTAATTTTTTTTTCTTATAAAAAATTGTAATAAAAGAATGAGAAGGTTATACTTACTACCATTTTAGTTTTATCACTCTTACTACTTGATTGGTTATCGTTGGATCAATTTGAAATAAATGGCAATTACTTTTTTCCATTTTTACCGTTGATTTTAAATTGATCCAACAGTAACCAATCAAGTAGTAAAGAGTAGTAAACTTGAAATAGTAGTAAATATAACTTCCTCCTAAAAGAATTACACCATATTGTTTTTCAAATCATCTCAAACTATATTTGATTTTTGTATTATCATTAAGCTAAAGGTTCTTGTTTTCTATGCAAGTGTGATAGGATAAATAATGTTTCAAAGCACTAGTATACATATAAGAATAAATACTAGAAGTCTGGTGTGGAAAATCTGTACTGTCATATTTTTTTTAGTAGAACTAAGAGGTTAATTTTTTTTATTATATTAAAAAAGATAATTTTTAGTGTAGATGTGCAAAGGAAAACTTTTTATTAGTTTTATGGGAAAACTTCAAAAAAAATCCTATGAGTTTTCTCATTTATCACTTACCCCTTACAAATTTTTTGAATTATTTATACCCGTATTTTTTTTTTATCATTTACCCCCCTAAGTGAGGTGGGTAAATGATAAAAAAAACTTTAAGTCAGGAGGATAAATGATTCAAAATTTTAGGAAAGAGGTAAATAATCATGAGAAAACTTACAGAGCTTTTTTTGAAGTCTTTCCTAATTTTATTTGGCAATTATTTTCCTTATGTGATATTGGTAAAAAGCTTGATTAGCTCATACGAATTGGAAATATGATATCAATAAAAAAATACATATCCAAAATAAAATATATTGTTTGGTTCACGTTGTAATGTGTTCATTATTTTGTGTTTGATCTATGTTCAATATTATTATCTTTATCGTTGTATGATTTATAAAATTTGAAATATTTTTATTTTTTTTAAAAAAAAATCATATATTTAGCCACAATCATAAATGTGACAAAGAAAAGCTTCTGGACATTTTTAGTCACATTTTCCTATTTTGATTAGGGGTGTAAATGGGCTGGGCTGGGCTTTAGCTTTCCTGGCCCAAGCCTACGTAAAAAAAAAATCAGTTTATCTGGCCTACTAGCCTATTAAAAGCTTTATTTGTAGGCCAAACTCGACCTATTTGTAAAAATAAGAAAATCTGACATGGCCTACAAGCCTTGTAGGCCTACCACTGTAGATACTAAGCAAAGAAAATAATTGTATAGAGCAAAGAAAGTTTCATTCATGCATGCACTAGTACTTCTCATAAGAAAAAAATAACAAACAAGAAAGAGTCAACATAATACCCCAGCTCTAGAATGTATATCATAGATGAATAAAGTCAAAGAAATGGGGAAAATAAGAAAAATACAATTATTGGGTGCTAAAATAAAGTCTACAAGAGAATGTCATTCATCTAAAAATTAGGGTTGGTATTGGTACTTTGCCATGCCACATAAAATAAATATTATTTTATTATTTTATTTTTAATAAGTTAAATATGCCAGCCTACAAGGCTTTGAGCCAGACTTGACAAAATTGCCTACGGCCTATTTGTTAAAAAGACTTTCTTAAAAGTCTAAGTCTACTCTACTTTTCTGAAAGGTCGGGTCAAGCCAAGCTTAATGTAGCCCGGGCTAGGCAGCCTGACCCATTTACACCCTTAATTGTGATGAACTAAAAAATTTAGCCACACTTATAAAGCAGTTAAATTAAAAATAATTGTGGCTAAATAAATATTATCAAACTAATTCTAAATGTGGCTAAATGAAAAGAATAATAATAAATTTTTTTTGTATATTAACCCTAATTATCTCTTTGAAATGAGTCGGCTTCCCAAATATCTCTATAAGCTCCAATTCTTTGAGTCGTTACGAGAATAATTCCGAGTTGAGGCTTATTGCAACACAACATTTAGCCACATTTCATCAAATTGTGATAAAATACTGAAATTAATATTTGTTCTTTTAAATGATATAAAATTATATTATTTTAGTCAAAATTACTTTATTTTGTAGTGAAAGAAATAGTTACACAATAGAAATTATGGTGGAAGAAAATGAGAGATTTTTTTTAATTTAAATATCAAATAAAAAAACAATAATTTTAACTAAAATGACAAACATTTTAGCCACTTGTTTGCAATGTGGCTAACTCGCATTTTTTAAGTGATTGTTTCCTTTTCGATGATCTCATATATGTGATTGCACTAATGGATAATTGATTGAATTAGTTTAATTAAATTTATATAAAATATGTAATAAATATAATATAATATTATAAAAAATAGACCTAATATGATTTTAATGTTAGGTCAAGAGTTTGATTCTTCAATAGAACCCCAACCGGTCAGGTCCGCATTTAACAAAATTGGCTACAAGATTATGAGTCCTTTATTATATAATATAATGGTAGAACACCAAAATTCAAAAAAAGGCTGCTCCAAGGCCATTAGAAGCTTTAATAAAAAATGGAGGGCAACCATATCAGACCAGCACTATGTCTTTTTCTGGTATCAACTCACACCTTAAAATTCGTTATTTTAAATGTTGTGACAGCCACGCCATTTTTGTCCTTTCTTGGGATGGGGTGTTGATGAAATGAAAGAAAATATAGACAACTATAGACATATTAATATAGAATAAGACTGGTTTTTAACAACTATAGTCATATTAATAATTTTTATAATAAATGACAGTGTAATTTATTTTAGAGTTTGTAAAACTTAAATAAAAAAACAAAAAGAAAGCAGAAAATAGAGACATGTGATATGATTTTGATCTATTTATTGATCTTGACAGCTACATGTTGGACAAAAAGCAAGTGACTAATCTGCCTGGAACTGACTTATTGAGAAACATTTAGCAAGAAACATTTATGTTCACGAAATAAATAAATCAAATTTATGTTCATTTATACTTCAGATCAGTGGTGGAACCTTGAATCCCACAAACATGATGGGAATTTGCTGATAATTAGAAGAAGAAAAAATAATGCAGTTCCAAATAATTTAAAAAGGATGTCTTTCGTTTGTTGCACCTTTGGTATTAAATTGTGTTAAATCTCAAAAAAAAAAAAATGGTTTCCCAAAGTATCTTTCGGCCTACAGCCGAATACTAATCATTTTGAGGCGAGAAAGCACATTAAGTGAGTAAACTTATTCCAACAAAATATTTTCCATACATACGGCCAGGGACCGAATCCCTATCAGCATGCTTAAGAAACTCAACTATCTACCAACTATGCTAAATCTCAATTTTTGATTATGACAAATATCTACATAAGTCATAAAAGCAAAGACGAAGTCCATGTTCATGAAAACCTATAGTGTTAAGTTCTTCACTTAACGTAGCAAATATTTCTTAAAACAGACTCATATATTTTAGAAAATAAAATCTTAAAAGCAAAACAAATTATTTTCACTCCATAAAGACATGTTCAATCAAAATTCCAATTAAATAATTATCAACACCATGGATAAAATTTCCCATTGAAATTTAGTAGTTCTCGGCCAGATAAACGCTAAAATTTTCAAAATAATCCTATCCATAAATCACTGATTTGATATCCATCAAATTAAAATAGAATTTTCAACTAATAAAATGGAAAGAATGAGAGGGTTTAGTCTATAACATGCACAACGTAGAGCAATGAGACTATTAAATACAGAAAGACAAAGATTGAGTGTCAGAGAAAATATGATATGAATTTGTAATTATTATAATAAAAATAGAAATATTTTTTCCTTTAATGTAGTTAAAAACTTAAAAATATTGTCATTTGAGCTTCTTTTATATATATATATATATATATATATATATATATATATATATATATATATATATATACGATAAAATTATTTCTACGGCCGATTTACATACAGCAATGACAGGTAAATGATTACGATTCTGCATATTTAATACTTTCATTTTTTGTATGATTATAATTCTTCATATTTAATGTTTTAATGTATATATATGGCAAATATTTGACAGCTGCACGTACAGCAGCTGCAAAAATGTAAACCCCTATATATATATGGAGAATGATATTGTAACAACCAACTAGTGTTACTACCAATTAATTTTCGTTAGATCGATTATATTGATCTAACAGTTATATTTATTTCCATCTTTGTATGGTTATGATTCACTCATATTTAATACTTTATATTTATTTTCACCTTTGTATGATTATGATTTTTCATATTTAATGCTTTCATATTAAATATGAAAAATCATAACCATACAGAGATAGAAATAAATATAACTGTTGGATCAACATAATTGATCTAACCGTGAAATTGATTGGTAGTAACACTAATTGGTTGTTACAATATATATATATATATATATATATATATATATATATATATATATATCTATATATATATATATATAGGATATTGTGACAACCAGTCAATCTCACCGTTAAATTAGGTTTTTGATCTAACGATCCAGATTTAATCCTTATATACACCCTCACTTCCCCTTCTCTCTCCCCTTTCTCTCTGATCATACTCTCTCTTTTCCCTTCTCTCTCATCACACTCTCTCTCTTCCCTTCTCTCTCATCATACTATCTACCACCGCCGCTGCGGCGCACTCCACTGCCGCCGTCGCGCCTCCCCCTCTAATTCACCGCCGCCACCACAGGAGGAAGGAGAATGTTCCCCCAGAGCAAAATACGAGCGTGCCCTTGAATTCTTCACCTTGCAATGAATCAAATGTCCTTCAGTCCAAACCCCTGTTGCCAGAAATTGCAGTTGATTCTAGTCTTTCAAACTGGTTGATTTCTCCTAATTATAATGTCTCCAAGATCACAATTCATTGTCAAAAGATTACTAACTGCTAGCAGGTTGATTGGTTAAAAAATACTTTTATTCGTATTAATTATTTTGTAACTAACTAAGCGTAAAATTTATTTTCAGACTACATTCGCATTATTCAATAAAAACTCGTAAATTCTACATTTGAACTCTTGGCAGTTGGCATGATAACATATATTTTGTAAGACTTCGTCAGTAGACTTCCTTTTTATACAAAATATAAATATACTTTCGTTCGCTTGAAGTCAGAAATTTAAGCAGTGGAAGTGGATATATACTATTTAAAGACCAACAGTAAATATGCTAATAATATTAGAGGGATCGTAAAAGGAATAGGCAAGACATGCAAAAACTCGCCGCATGATATCTTAAAATAAAATAAAACTAAAATTCCCAGCTAACTACTGCGCGTCAATTTTGAACAAACTAAGCATATCATTAAAAACGTAAAAGAATTTTTATTTTTATTTTTATTTTTGTTATTATCACATGGCAAATATCTTTAATAATAAATATTTTTATTATTTGGCATGTCTATTAAATTAATAAGTGGTTGTTATGGTTATGAGTCAAATACGAGGAACAAACAAGAAAAAAAACAATAAAGAAACAAAAGCAATTAGATCAATCGGTCAACAAATGATTCCTCCCCCCCTCTTTTTGGTATTTTCTATATTTCCAAGCTCCATTGATTACTGCCTTCGAGACAGACTTAAAAGGACCAAGTAAACTTATGTCTGACACATGCCATTTGGTTACTTCTCTTTTAATTATCTCCCACATTCTACCTTCTGTCATCACCCCACATCCTTAGTGGTATTTTTGATTCAAAAATTCTGTTATACTTGAAACATGGTACCCATGTTTGAAAAGGGAAAGTCCACCAGGATTCTCTTCATAATTCTTTGTGTCCTTCTAACACTGTTGTCACCCCAAGTTGCTTGTTTTTCCAAATTTGCTTCTTCAGCCTCTTTTACCACCACTATTACTGTTCATGATCAAGCTACAGCTGAAGACAGTGAATCAAATGCTCTGTTGAAGTGGAAAGACAGCCTTGACAATCACAGTCTCTTGTCAACTTGGACAGGTAATACTACTCCATGCAAATGGGAAGGAATTCAGTGTGACAAATCCAAGTCAGTCTCCAGCATAAATCTTGCAAATTATAGTCTAAAAGGTACACTCCAAACTCTCAAATTTTCCTCATTGCCCAACCTCCTCAGCCTAAATATCTACAATAACTTCTTTTATGGAACCATTCCCCAACAAATTGGTAACATGTCCAAAGTAAATGTTTTGAACTTTTCTGCAAATTCTTTTGATGGTTCCATCCCTAAAGAAATATGGACATTGAGGAGTTTGCGTAGGCTTGATCTTTCCATGTGCCAACTAAGTGGAGCAATTCCTAATTCCGTAGCAAACTTGTCCAACCTATCATTTCTAGATTTAGGAAACAACAATATTTTTGGCTCCATTCCTCCGGAGATTGGAAAATTGAACAACTTAGAGTATCTAAGTATTTCAAATAATAGCCTTTTTGGTTCCATTCCACGTGAAATCGGAATGTTGACAAACCTTAGGCTTATTCTTTTGTCATTGAACTCTCTCTCTGGTACCATCCCCAAAACAATTGGTAACATGAGCAGTTTAAATGCACTTTACCTTTCTAATAACACTCTTACTGGGCCAATCCCACCCTCCTTATGCAACATGTCTAACTTGACAATTCTCCATCTTTATCACAATAATCTTTCTGGATCAATCCCTGCTTCCATAGAAAATTTGGCCAATTTGGAAGAACTTGAACTTGATTACAACCATCTTTCTGGATCCATCCCTTACACCCTTGGAAACTTGACAAAGCTCACCTCATTATACTTGGGCTTTAATGATCTTTCTGGATCAATTCCTCCCTCTATAGGGAATCTGGTCAATTTGGATTTCCTCAGTCTCCAAGAAAACAATCTCTCTGGATCTATTCCTGACACATTTGGAAATTTGATAAGGCTCACTGTCCTGGAATTGGCCTCCAACAAACTTAGTGGTAGCATTCCACAGGTCTTGAATAACTTTACCAACTGGTATTCCTTGTTATTACACAATAATGATTTCATTGGCCACTTGCCACCTCAAATATGCTCTGGTGGGTCATTGACGTACTTCAGTGCTCAACACAACCGTTTAACGGGTCCAATACCAAGAAGCTTGAAGAACTGCTCCAGTATTCAAAGACTCATGCTTTGGGGAAACCAACTAGAAGGAGATATAGAGCAAGATTTTGGGTTATATCCGATATTGGAACATATTGATCTGAGTGACAATAAATTTTATGGCCACATTTCACCAAACTGGGGGAAGTGCCCTAATCTTAATACCTTCAAGATATCCAACAACAATATTTCTGGTGGTATACCTGTACAACTTGTTGAGGCAACCAACCTTGGCAGGCTTCACCTTTCATCCAATCACTTGATGGGAGATATTCCAAAGGAACTTGGGAGTTTGAAAAACTTAGAGGAACTCATCATCAGCAACAATCATTTTTCAGGAAACATTCCCACGGAATTAGGATTGCTGCAGAATCTTCTACAGTTGGAACTAGCAGGAAACGAGTTGAGTGGCACAATACCAGACCAAATTGTGGGGTTACCCAATTTACTGGAATTGAATTTGAGCAACAATCAATTAAAGGGAAGCATTCCCTTTGAGTTTAACAGATTACAACCTCTTGAGTCTCTTGATCTTAGCGGGAATTTGTTGAGTGGAACAATACCAACCGTTCTTGGACAATTGATCCGCTTGCAATGGTTGAATCTCTCACACAATAATCTTTCTGGCACCATTCCTTCAAGTTTTGACCAAATGTCAAGCTTGATTTCTGTCAACATATCATACAACCAGTTAGAAGGACCGCTTCCAAAAAACCAAGCCTTTCTTAAGGCTCCAATTGAATCATTGAAAAATAACAAAGGCTTGTGTGCTAACATAAAAGGCTTGGTTCTTTGTCCAACCAACAACAGTCGAAAGAGCAACAAAGTGATCCTAATAGTATTCCCTATTTTGGGAACTCTAGTGTTCTGTGTGGTGGGGCTTTTATTGTATATTCTGTGTCGCAGTAAGAGAAAGGAAGAAAGCCAGTCCAAAGAAGCACAAAGGGAAGTAGTCTTTTCCATCTGGAGTTATGATGGGAAAATCGTGTTCGAAAATATCATTGAAGCTACAGAGAATTTTCATGACAAATATCTAATTGGAGTGGGAAGTCAAGGATATGTTTACAAGGCTGTGTTGCCCACAGGCCTTGTTGTTGCTGTGAAAAAATTCCATTCAGTAACAGATGAGGATATGTCAGATAACAGTTCAAAGGCTTTTACTAGTGAGATTCAAGCTTTGACAGAAATAAGGCATCGTAATATTGTAAAGCTGTATGGATTTTGCTCACATTCACGGTTCTCATTTTCGGTTTATGATTTCTTGGAAAGGGGTAGCTTGGATCAGATACTAAACAATGACACACAAGCAAATGCATTTGATTGGGAAAAGAGGGTAAATGTTGTTAAAGGTGTGGCCACTGCTTTATCCTATATGCATCATGACTGTTCACCTCCTATAGTTCATCGTGACATATCAAGCAAGAATGTTCTCCTAGATCCTGAATATGAAGCCCATGTCGCTGACTTTGGTACAGCTAAGTTTCTAAAGCCTGGTTCACGTAGTTGGACCACATTTGCAGGCACCTTTGGTTATGCTGCTCCAGGTTAGTCCCCTTTCCCTCGTTTTTATAAATGGAAATGGTCACATATTTTTTCATTTATACCTCTTTTGAATATGACATGTGCCAAAGTGGTGTAAGCAAGTTATGTGCGTATATCAGAATCCATCATAAAATACAAGCCACTGTACTCGAATATTTATTATTGAAACCCACATTGATTTTTTGCATGGTATAACTTTTCAAAATTTATGTACTTATTTTTGCAGAGCTTGCACAGACAATGGAAGTGAATGAAAAATGTGATGTTTTCAGTTTTGGAGTACTTGCCTTGGAAATCATTATGGGAAAGCATCCGGGAGATCTCATTTCTTTATTTATGTCACCATCTACAGCACCAATGGCTAATGATTTGTTATTGATTGATATTATAGATCAAAGACCTCCTGAACCTACAAAACCAATTGATGGTGAGATGGTGTTGATTGCAAGGTTGGCATTTGCTTGCTTGAGTGAAAGTCCTAGTTCTCGACCAACCATGGATCAAGTATCTAAGATGCTTGTAATAGGAAAATCACCTTTATCTGACCAGTTTCCCATGATTAGACTAGGACAACTTTGCTAAATCATTCAACTACTCTTGTATTTTGCTTCCTTTTTATTCTTCACTGTGTCCCACCTCTCTTATATATTGTAAGCAAGCATGTTTAATTATATGTATCGCGTACATGGTTAAAATCATACTCTGTTCAAGTAAAAACAAAATTATTAAGAAAAATATAAAATACAATGAAGAGAGAATAACAAATAAAAAAGATAATGGAATGGATAATAAAATTAGAAGTAACAAGTATTCCTTGCATTGCATATTTATTTTTAGATTTAGATAAAATATTAAAATTGAATGAGAAGAAAAAATGTTTAAATTTATAAAGGAGATATGCATGTAGCTAACTTGGCAAGTATGCCGATCATACAAATAATAAAATTGTTCTCATGAACATTAGGGTGTGCATAACAAACATTCTGTTATCCAACACTATTTTTGGAAAAAAAATAATTCTTTGTTATTTCTATGCCTTAGAAGAGTTTTTGGGGAAAATATGCATTTGATTATGCATTTTAGTTTTATTTTGAAAAATAGAGTTACGTTTGATAACATAATACAAATCTAAACAAAAATATTAAACCAGAATTACCAAAAAAGAAACAAAAAAAATTTAAACCAAAACTAACATAGATATATTATGGTAAAATCATTTCTGCAGCCGCTTTATGTACAGCAACGACAGGTGTATGATGGTTATGATTCCCACATTTAATGTTTTCATCCTTTGTATGGTTATGATTCCTCGCATTTAATGTATTCAAGTATATATATGGCAAGAATTTGATTGCTGCACGTACAGCACCTGCAGAAATGTAAATCCTATATATTATATTAAAGCAGAACTCTCAAACAAAAAAGATGAAAGAATTTAAACAAAAAAAAGGTTCAAAATTAGTGTTCATTGTTCAATTCCCAAAACCAAAAGTGGTTTAACTCTCAGTTCGCCACTACGCGCAATAGGGGACTCTAGAGGTAATGGGAAATAAACAGAGAAAAATATATGGGAGATAAACACAAATGCACGAGAAATTTTGCAACTTTTTTCATAAGAAATATAACGAAGAGGGATGAGGGAGAAGATGAGGAAGAGGAACAATGTTTTGAAGAGATAGAGTCATAGAGAGAAGGAGAAGAGAAGAGAAGTTTACCTAATGGGTAGAAGACAGCCTGGTTGGAAATCGAAGATGGCAGAGGAGGCACGTATCAAAGAGTGAGAGAGAAGTATTTCTCTTTTTGTGCCCTGGAATAAAAAAGCAGAAAGAATTGCTTGCTTTTTTATTCCTAGGACAGAAATTAATCCGGTTCATTCTTAGGAACAAAAAAAATAAATTGGTTTCATCAAACGTTGTTTCTAACTATTTCTGTTACCCGGGATAAAAAATTTAAAAAAATTGATTCTGGAAAGATTGTCATATACACCCTTAGTGTTGCAAGCACTAATTCATTTTTTCGTTTAAGTTGGATAGATCAAATAAGATATTTAATTAAAATTAAAGAGCGATTCAAAACATAAAACAATATCAAGAACACAATAGCAAGAGTGTATACAATCAAGAACAATGCAATTAGGGATTTGATTTCCCTCGATCTTCACTTATGTACCTTGAGTTAAAACCTAATTAATTTTCCTTTTAATATTGTCATTCAATTCATCTATTTTAGCTAAAGCCCACTATCTTGGTGCCCTAACCCTTCACTCCCTTAAAGAATCCTAATTTCTTAGGAGGGTGTATTGGATTGAGATTTTAATGGATTATTTCTGGACAAAAAAATCCATTAGCATTCAATTAAGATTTTAAAGGATTGAAAAAAAGTCACATGGTATTTGATTAGAATTTTAAAAGATTATTTTAGTGTTCGTTCAAATCCGGTGATATTCTATCAGGATTTTAAATAAAGTGGTATTCAAAAATTTGACGATTTTAGTAGATTTTCTATTGGTGTAGATTTCGTGAGACTTTTTAGTAAAAAGTATAAATATGATGTCTCTTTCAATATATCACCCTAACTCCCTTGAGATTTCTCTATTGCAGTGCTTCTTCTTCCTTTGGCGGGTCGACTCGCTCAAAACCGGGTTCTGCTATAAGAGTTTCGTCAAAACTCAAAAACAACATATTTTTTAGCAATTTTCATCACCAAAACAACCCAGAAACACAACCCAACAATATTATAATCTAATCCATCTCAAAAATAACAAAATTTTTAGAGCTTTTGGAAGTTTAAAAAACAATATTTCAAGCTATGAGTTGCGATTTTTCTTGGCACAAAAGGTGTGATTTTTGTATTAATACAACATAAAACTGTGGAAAAACAACAGGTGAAGAAAAACTCTCAAACCAATTTTCGTTTTACATTAATGAAACGAGATCGATTTAAAGAAAGATTGAAACTTTCACAATATGAACCCTATGTTTCGTAACAATACATTTATGAATGAAATTCCTTCGCTATAAGAAACGATTTCAAATAATTTTTGTCTCAATAGATCAATAAAAACTTGTTTTTCAAAAGCCCCAAAGCAATTTAATGTTTCAATGTAACGATTGAATATAATTTGAGAAATTCTCTAAACCTTCATGTAATAAAACCCAAAAATTCAGATTCAAAATTTTCTTAGAATACTCAATGAAAATATGCATATGATAAATGGTTAGAGAACTCTCATCACGTATAACAAAAACCCTAATGTTTCCAAGATCAATAGAAAAAATTCCAAACGAAATTTTATATGAACTCTAGGTTTTATATGCAAATTTCGAATTATTATAATAAATAAAAAAGATTGTAGGTCCAATAATCATATATGTATAGCTCTGATACCAAATGAAGAAGATAATTTTCAACCCATTGATTAAACCCAAGAAGATGCTAATGTGTGGAGGGCTAGTATAAATATGTGGAGAGTTGCTGCTTAGTAGGACGTCAAGTTATGTCGAATTATTGATTGAGAAAATTATATTAGGTTTTACTTTTTTTATTAATATCATTGCATTTCTTTGTTATTTTTTTATTGACTCTGGTAATTTTGAATGTTAGTTAAAAATTCATGTTGTCCTTTCAAATCTTATAAATTTTATTAAAATCCAATCTTATAAAATCTTGATTGTCAAAAAAGTCTTTTAAAAAAGTATTTAAAATCACTACAATTCTAATTAGTCTTTTAAAATCTATAAAAAAAAAATTTATCTCAAAATAGTCTTTTAAAATGCTAATCCAATACACCTCTTTAGTGTTTCTTAAAATGGGTCAAACATTAAAAATAAGAATTATCAAGATCGCATAATTCATATGTTAATTCCTAGATTTATATAAACCAATGATGAGTTTAACATATCCAATTCACATACCAATATTTCTATTGTCATACATGAACCCTAAGATTTTAAAACTTAAACCCACTGGGTGCAAAACTAAAACCCAATTAGACAGCCCACATATCACTAGCCCTAAGGTTGTGTTTGGTTGGCGTAATCTGATGAGATAGATAGGCATTGGAGAAGTGGGATTGTGTTTGACCAAGTTTGGTTGAAGAGTTTTCAATATTTGCCGATCCAAATTACTCCCCTAACATTCCATTTTGCATGTCAATTGGACCCAAATAGATGGCTCAATATTCCCATTTCAGATGTGGTATTGGAGGTTGCCTAGCTAAATAGAGACATGGGGTTAAATGGAGACATGAAGACAGCACCCAAAGATGACGAACATACCCTCAGTGAAGGTAAAGGGTAGCATTGGTGAATCAAATTTTTTTAAAAACAAGGTTATTTTGGTAATTGTAACTTATTTTCTCATCAATATTTCACCTCAAATCAAACATAGACTTTATAAAATTTACCTAATTTTCCCGGTAATTTTTTTTTCAACCAAACAATTTTTTTTACATTTTTCTACCAAACTCGCTTTCCAACTATTTTCCTAATAATTACATTTCCCTAGTATTCAAAATTTTTCTCCTCAACCAAACACCCCCTAAGTGTGTTTGGTTTTTTACCGGGAAAGCCAAACCATTAGCTTTTGTTTTTTGTTTTAAAATAAAAAGATAAAAAAAAAACTTGTTAGGAAATGAATACTCTCAAAATAATAATTACTTTTTAGTTTTAAAAACTAAAAATTTGGTTTTCTTGTTTTCCGGTGACAATTTTATAATAATGAAAATTCATTAATGGCATTTTCATAAATAAAAACGTAAGTATTCTCATTTCTTAGTAGTTGTAATATTATTGTAATACAAATTGATTATATGTTGTTAATTGATTATCGAGTCTATCCTTTCTGTAATTCATGATAATGTTGCATCTTTATGGTTCATAATTTCTTCTATCCTTTCTGTGATTCATGATATAACAGGGTAGCTTATTCAATCCTCTGTCGTTTCACTATGTTCTCCCTCCTCTAAAAGTAATCAAAACTCATGACTCCTTGAGTAAAATAGATAAATGTACCGGAGCCAATATAACCAAATTACTTCTACCTTATTTCAAGTAACAGTTACACCAGAAAAATCATGGGAGAACTACTAAGAATAGACAGATGGGTAAAATGGAAGAAAATACTCTGTTAAAGATCATGCTTTTGGCAACAAAACCAACAAGAAATGGGCTATCCACTTTAACATGGAACTCAATTTGAAAGAGGTATGTATTAAACTTGAGGCATGGAATGCAGGACAAACAAATCAAACCAACATCAGCAGCAAAGGACCAGAATGAAACCAATAACAACACACTTGGACCTTCGGAAAAAATAATGATGAAAATTGAATAACAAACTCTCTCTTTCTCATGCCAGCATAGTTCCATTTCATGCATGAAAGATACACATGGATGAGTTCAAGTAAAATATTGATATGATTACAGGCAACCATGCGTATATTATATTAAGATCAATTTATTGGATCCTTGGTCTCTGAATGCACTAATCTATTGGCAATAATCGGATAATGGAGAAACATAAAAGAGCATTAAATATAAGGTAACTCATACCTCACTTCCCCATTCTGTTTTATCCTCATAACCGCAGCTGATAACATGAATTGCCTCCTTAAGAAGAGTTTCTGGAGTTGCAGACTGAGGAACACCCCCATTTTCCATAAGTGTAGAGGCAACAAATACAGCAGACTGACCAAACCTTTTCTCGAGGCTCATTTGTGACTTGAGTAGTGATTTCTCATCATCAAATCCAGCACCTGAATATAAATGTTGTTTAAGAAAAGAAAAGGGATACGCAATTAATACAACTCAAGATAAATTGCTGTGCAAAGTACACACCAAAAAATTCTAAAATGATTAGGAGAAATGTGCAGGGTTAATAAGGTAAATGCAATTTCACAGATGAGCCAGTCAATTTAAGATATTATGGGAAGTGAAGTTGAAGCTCCTACAAAATCTGGAAAGCAAGCTACTATACTCTTCTTTTTGGGAATGAAATAACAACATATCGAAGTCTTAATATAACTACTTATAGCAAAAATAGTTCAAATTATAGACGTATAAATAAAGGGAAATAATTATCTCATGTTGCATGAGATAATTATCTCATGCAACATGAGATAAATAGATCCCATAAATGAAATGCACACAGAAGGCAAGAAAAATAAAATCCACACGCATAGCTTCTACCCCTTCTTCTATATCCTCTAGACTGAAGATGGGCACATTTGGTTCAACATGCTTGCTAGATTTTTTTTCTTGTCTGAGCCTTTCTTGCTAGATTTTTAGCTCTTATTTGGATTTCCACGCAGAGTGAAGAAAGCAACCCAGGCTTCTTATGCTCGGGTTTGATTGGAGGCTCATAACCATATAAAGATGTTCTATTGAAGACAAATCCAGTACCCACATAAACAGGGCCTTGAATGCCATCAAAACTCTTAAATTTATCTGCATAGAAAGAGACAAGGGGAAAATACGTGTCACAAAGAAGTTAAATCAAATATATGTAAAGTACAAGGGATGATCCATGCCACAAGAAGTGGAATATCATTAACATAATTTTCTTTTGCCTGAAACATAACAGAAATTAATATGGTTCATTTCAAGATACTTACATCAAAGAAAACAGTATTACCATTGGCATATCAATCATTCCTATCAATACCATCAAACCTCTGTGGAAACTGGACATAGCAAACATTTTTCCCAAGGTAGGGATCCATCATAAAACACATAGCTTCCCTCAAGTAATTATATTTCAAGTAATAAAGATCATGTATTTAATACAATGTCATGATAGGAACGATTTTATTGGAATGAATTCCCCATCAAAAGTAACCACTGACAAGTGCTGAGGCATGGGGTCCATGGAAAATGTTAGAAAAGATTAACCTGCTACAGGATGATACTAATCATAAATATCACATACATAGAAGGATTTGAACTGCCTGTTCGGTTTCTCATCCTTGATGTTAGTAAATCAGCCATCTGCACTATATCAGGAAGAAATTTCAGAGCATGATAACTAACCCTGCATCTCAACTTGTTGATATCTGCTGGAAAATATTGTCATATCTGAAACAAGAAGCGAGATATCATGACAACATCAACTACATATAAAAAGTGGCATCTAGCATATAAGTCATCCTTGGCCTACCCCAACCTATCAACAAAAGGTTTCAGAGCCATGTAGTTCAATAATTAAGCAAACCTGAGTGCCACTGCAATGATGAAGGTAAGGGAAGCTGTAGTGTTGACCATGGAAGCAAAAGGGAACATCACAACTCCAGACACAGCATGCAAATAGGTTACATACACATGAGGCGACTCATCCCATGATTGAAGGAAGCTTCGGTGATAAAATATGAGGGGGTATAGGTCACCTGAGCAAAGACCATGAGCAGGTGTGGCTTGAACTCTCTGTGCATAAAAGCACGAGAAAAGCTGATAATTATTAAATAATATAAATTTAAGAGCATGGAAAGCAAGAATGATTGAGTTAAACAATAGATGTCATCCAAGCTTAATTTTCCAGGCCGGAAGCAAAATTCAATTAATACGAACATTTAGGGGGCGTTCGGTACATGATATACTTTTTTATGCCTGCAAATCACGATCTCCAAAAATGTGGTGGGAAAATCATTTTCTCGGAAATATTACCAAAAAATTGTTTGGTAGGCCAATATTATCGGAATTATGTTCCCAAAAAAGTGTAAAATTTTCCAAACACGTGGTATTCCAAGAACCAAGAATATCACCCCTTTGGTGGTATTCTTGGATAGTATTTTGGAAGAAAAATTGTACACAACAAAATCCCGGAAAAATCAGATTCCCGGAAAAAATTTCAAAAACCTTATACCAAACTTGGGTAAATAGGATTACCACTATCACTTTTCCGGAAATCTCAAAAAGCTCCCCTTACCAAACATCCCCTTAAGTATTTTTTATTTATTTAGAATAACATGTAAGTCATTTAATTCTGAAGTAATGTGAGCAAACATAAGTCATACAAGCGACGAAAAAAATATATTGGATTGAAATACAAGGAAAAAAACAAAAATATTTTTTCATTATTTTGATAAATTGCCAAGGTAGATTCTTAAACTTTGCCCTATATGCAAATTAAATTCCTAACTTTATGTATAAAATCCTTTTAATCAAGAGAAAAGTAACAAAATCAGTGAAAAATGTCAAATAACTTACACATGAGTGACATGACACCTTTAAAATATGTTCAAAGTTTAAACATTCAATAACACCATAATTAAGTTAAAAAGAAAAAGAAAAATAATCAAGTTAAAAAATAACACCATAATTAAACAAAGGAGAAAGTTAGAAGAGGAGAACGTGTTTGACAAACGTGTCTTGGAGAAAGTTAGAAGAGGAGAACGTGTTTGACAAACGTGTCTTTCTCAAATATTGAAAACCCTCGTGTCACAGAAGTGTAATGCATCGAACTACAACTTTCTCAAGAACCAAGCTTTCTCAACATATGCATATGCTAACACGAGGTGAGCGCTGAGTATCTTCCATTCATCATGATTTTACTCACATCATGCCAACAAAACTTAATCCACTTTATAACTGTAACTCCCAAATGTACTCAAAGAAAATTGAAAAATTATATTACGAATATACCATCAAGTAAATATTATTCCATGGATGGATTCATTAACCTAATATATACAGAATGAGTATCCTTAGAAGAATTTTAAATTTTAATTAACAAATTCTAAAAACTATCCTTTGCTTACCGAATAACACCCAAGAATGGGATTTCTATGCTCCAAGTGCGAAGGAATGGATTGCAAGCCTATTCCATCTTCAGCGTATTTGGAATCTGGAAAACAGTACTAATTTGGTAAAAGCAAAACATAACCATCAGATTCGTACAGGCACATTCAACCTAACAAACAGAAACACAAGGAAGAAACACCATACAGCCACGACAATTTGAATGAATGCAGCAACACGCAGCGAGATTAGAAGCACCAATTTACAAACTTCGTGAGATTGGCAGGCGCGTGATTGGCGCACTTAGCCATTGCTCATTTATCGATCGGCTTATTTCAAATTGGATGCTCACCTGGTTGGCAGTGTCAGGCGAGCAATGCCACACTCTCAGTTTGAGTGGCGTCGCTGAGATCTGCGCTACTCCTGAAGTTGCTCCCAACCTTCCGTTTGTGCCCCTTCCTCTCGGAGGGGCTCTGATCTTCGCGCCTCTAAAAGCTCCATGAATGAGAAGAACAGCCAGAGGAGGAGAAGAGGAAGGTTCTTGATTGCGTGTTTGCTCTCGTTAACAAAAAGGAGACAGAAATAGATTAGAGAAAGGGAGAGAGAATGGTTTTAAGATTTTGAAGAAATGAATTCAAAAATCGAAAGTAGTGAAATCGAAACCTAATATATGAAATGTTTGACTAAGTTAATCCATTTATAAAAAATAAATAGTTTGATATTAGAGGAGGGATATTCTAATTATCAAAATTTTCTACTACCAACTTACTATCTATCTAATCACCATTAGATTAACATTTTCTCTCTCTTCAAAAACTTTTTAACATTATCTCTCTTTAATCCAATGGTGATGTGATAGGTAGTAAATTAGTAGTAAGAGTTTTTGGTTGTTAGAATATCTTCACTCTTGGTCTTATTCGTTGGTATGTTAATTTTAACTTCACAGCAGAATCAAGAATCAACTTCATAAAAAATTCAAATTATGTTGTTAAAACAAAAGGTTAAATTACAAATTACCCTCCTTTACTTTAATTGTGTTTCAAAATACCCTCGTATACTTTCAATTAAAACAATTTACTTACTTGTACTTTTCAAAATCATCCATTAACCACGTCCGTTAAAATTCCATCCCATTTTGTTACATATTCCATCCCATTTTGTTAATGTAAGGTGAGTAGAACTAATTCATTGTCTTATTCCCTCCAAAGCCAAAATGAGAAAAACGATTTGTGTCCCTATAATAAGAAATTGGAGACATCCATAGGACGTAAATTAACCATTAAATTGCTTGATGCAGCAGCAGTAAGATATAGGAAAATGGCGTTACCCTACCTCCTGAAAAGTAATGCACTTTCTTGACAGAGTTTCTTCACTCTTTGAAGCTTCATATCAGAGACAAATTGTTCATCGTGATGGCGGTCATTCGGAAACCTGTTTCCATACCCAAAATTCTGCCTCTGAGGATAAGGTCCAGGACGAGAAAGAAGGCCAGCTCCTCTATCATTTTGAAACTGGGGCTGCCAACGACCACAGCCAAACCCCCCTCTACCCTGATTATTCGCATTGCAGATGGCAGACAATACTGCCAGAGAAAACGAATTAAGAAAGAAAATCAACGATGTCATTTTCTTTTATTCATTAACATTTTCCAACAGCTGCAACAATTCAGAAGCACCATGGTAGGATAGAAATCCTAAAATGCCTTGTAGATGCAGCGATGTACCATTACAACACAGTCTTTCACATGATGTTTAGTTATTAGGCATAGTTTTTCACCTTCTTATCCTAAAAGTTCATTACGTAACATCACCTTGCTTATTGTCTTCTTGAAAACCCACATCAAATTTTAACGGAGGTGGATTGAGGATGAGGTGTGAAAGATTGGTCACTTGATATTCTAACGGAGGTGGATGAAATTTTAACAGATATAGTTAATTGTTGAATGTTGAAAGTACAAGCATGTAAATTGGTTTAATTGAAAGTATAGGAGGGTATTTTGAAACACAACTAAAGTACAAGAGGGTAAATTGTAATTTAGCCAAACAAAAATCACAATTTCAACATTTAAACAGAATCATAAATCACAACAATAACAACTTATCAGAATCTACATTTACAATTTCAATGTTATGTAAGTTGACAAACAATTTGTAAATGTAGAAAACAAAAAAATAAGATTAAAGAATAGAAAGAAAAAAATAAGATTAAGAAAACTGTTGATTTTCATAAATCTAATAGTTATAATTTAATGAGAATTAATAATTAATTAATAAGTGAGACCCAATAAATTAAAACCGTTAGATTGGCAAAAATCAGCGGTTAATATTTGGTAGTAAAAGATAGTAAGAAAAAATAGTAAGTATAACTTCTTCCAAAATCCCTTTAATATATTTATATACACAATCTAACATGCTGAGATGTTGGTTCCTCCTACATAAGAAATAAAGTCAGATTTCTATTAAAATTTAATCGAATATAATTAAATTATAAAAGAATTTTAGTTGATTAAATTTATACCTTTTATTTTTTCTTCAAACCATACTTATTTTATTTTATTTAAAATAAATAGTATAATATAGGCCAGTTTGTAGGTTTATAGGTCAGGCCTTATAAAAGTGGGTCTACGGCCTATTTATTAAACAAACTTTTTTTAAAGTCCAAGCCCGACCTATTTTGCAAAATATACTAGGTCAGATCTGACCTGATGTAGACAGAGTTGTAGACCACTGTAGGTCGGGCCGACTCAGTTTCACCCCTAGTTAGAGGTGATGCATGCATGATATTGAGCTTAGGCTAAGTAGAAACGACAATTGATCATTTCATCTAAAATTTTTGTTTCTATCTCTCTCTTCAGATGCAATAAATAGGTGAGGTTAATTCATTATTAATAGAAAAAAGGATAGACACAAAAAATTTACATTACCAACTCATAATTTTAACATGAAATAATCCACTCCCAATAAAAACATAATTTGACATATGTGGCCTTTAGCTCTAGGGGCCTCGCCCCTATTCTTTAAGCACCTTTTCGGCTTCTGGAATGATTTAAATTTTCAGAATTTCTTTTATCGCATCCCACCTTATAATATTGGTGCAAGACCAACATTATTACTAATCAATTTCTTTACATTTCTAGTCAAGTTCATGATATTATTTTCAATTTACATTTCCTATACGTCATTTCATCTTCGAATTTAAATTCTTGTGAATTGCAAATCTTATCGTTTACTCTTTACACTCACTTCTTGTAATCTAAAATCCGACATTTACATTTTTAAAAGCATTTTGACGTCACAATTTTATTGGTATATACTTGGAAATCACTAGAGACAAAGATAATGTTACAAGCATGTTACGCATCAATTATTACAAAACACACATTACTAACTCCAAGGATATTTTTCATATGCGCCGAACTGTAATAGGACTTCTGACTATGTGCTTTCCATTTGTCCATCTCAATTCCCCAAACTGATAATTTCCCTGTTTAGTCACACTCCTTGCTTGCACAATCACATGGAATATCTTCTTTTCACCAATTTTCTTGAAACTCAAGGTATTTGGTACAACAACAATGTTATATCCAGGCAATTGGGCATTTGCAAAATATGTACTTGGTGTCCCAACGTTGGTGACCGTACGAGTAACGTTTACTGCATTTAACCCAAGATTTGGCAATGTGATTGAAGGGTAGTTCAAGTCTGTTATGCTCTGAGATCTTGAACAAACAAATGCCCTATTGAAATTAAGTGCGGAAATGAGTTGTTGGTCATAACCAGAAGCACATAAGAAGTTCAAGTAATCAGTAAGGCCTAGATCATAAACAAGTCCAGGATCTACAGCAAGGTCAGGTTGAACATGTCCTGAACCATAAGAGAATGGAGTTGCTGATGTATTCTCAAATGCATCCCTAATTGGTCTGTTGGTGTTATCTAGTGTGGTTGCTGCAACCATATATATTTCATTAAGTTAGAAATCTTGGTCAAAAAATTAGACATGCATATATTATATATCATAATGTTAAACATTTTCTAATATATATATTGGGAAATGATCTGTTTACAAATTTTTTTTGCAATTTTTTGCAAATTACACTATGTACTTCCGGGAAAACATAGTGTAACCTAGTATTCTCTGGGGTGTACATAGTGTAGTTTGTAAGAGTTTGTAAACAAAAAGTTTGTAAATATAACCATCCCCTATATATATATAAATATAAGTACCTGAGGTCATGATTGCTGATTTAATAGCTGCAGGACTCCAACTAGGATGAAGTGTTTTGAGAAGTCCAGCAATGCCAGCAATATGAGGGCAAGACATAGAAGTTCCTTGGAGTACATTGAATGGAAATCCTCGACGAGTGTCTGATGGTAGGTCAGATGCACTTGCGGCAGGTGAATAGGCAGCAAGTATGTTCACACCAGGTGCAGTTATATCAGGCTGAAACAAATAACAAAAGCAGTCATTTTAAAATAAAGAGACAAATAACAAGTTATATATAGTTGAAGATAAGAAAATCCAAGTGTAGAGACCTTGAGTATTGATGGCTGAATCTTATTGGGTCCTCTAGATGAGAATGAAGCCATAACTGGAGCTGGCTTTCTTCTATTGAAAGTTTTTGCTGGGGACATCCTTATTGTAGTAAACGAGCTTATTGTAGAGTCCCTGCTTAATATAAATATAGTGTGTAAATAGAGCTCCATCTTCATTTGTAAAATGTCATTTAAAAAATGTAACAATTTTAGAAGCTGCATGGTGTACGAGAAGGATATAATTACGTGGCAGTTAAGTCAAAACCACTTGGCCTTGTTGGATTACGACCCTTTGCATAGTTGACAGTAGATAAAACATGAGGTTCAGAAAGAAGTGTATTCCCATTTTGCTTTTGATTTTCCAAAATCATTCCCTGTGCGCCTGCAGAGAGAGCTTCCTGACCCTCAGCAACTGATTTTATTTTTCCTTCTCGAAGGCATCTCACTATTTTTCCCTTTACTTTTGCAGGATCAAGTGTTCCAGCCTTACAAAGTTGACTACAACAATATAAGACACAGTCATTTAATTAATAAACAAGGTATTCCGAATCAAAGCTTGTGAGATTATTTGTACTTACGCATCACGTTTTGTTGCATTGGCAAGTTTAGCATCAGCAGCAAGGATCAGAGTAAAGGACTGGTTAGGTGGTATGTTTACAAAAAGACTGGCTCCCTGGTAATAGAAAAAATAAAAACAATTATATTTCAACACTAATTATATTTATAATAAAATGGACTAATAAAATTAATAATAATAAGAAGGGTGATACCGTGATTTGTTGATTGTTACCAAAAGTTAAAGTACTACTAATGTCCCTATCTATTGTGCTAGCAGCAACTGTGAATACCCACGGAGCCACATTCAAAACAGTTCCAGGTGTTGGTCCTTCATTTCCTGCAGATGCAACTAATAGTATATTTCTAGCAAGTGCATGGAATGCCCCTATAGAAATTTCATCTGTAAATATTTCTTCAGGACTAATACTAGCTCTGCCTCCAGCGGAAATGGATATCACATCAACACCATCACTAATGGCTTGGTCAATAGCAGCTAACACATCCGCACCAAAGCAGCTTGCAGCATCGGTTAGAGACCAGCACACTTTGTAGGTTGCAACTCTTGCTCTTGGGGATCCACCCTTTGCAGTGCCATTTCCAACTGCAAAGACACTTGCACCAGGAACAAAATTGCCACCTGCGGTTGATAGAGTATGTGTACCATGTCCTACAAAGTCACGTGCTGTTTGTTGTGATGTGGGAAGTTTGCCGTTAAATGCCTCATAAGCTTTGCTGAAGAATCTTGCTCCAATTAGCTTCCTGTTTATTATAGAGCACAAATTGATGAATTAAAGAACATTAGTAGAGTTTATATAGGCATATATAAACCAGGTAATTTATATTTCCATCATTTTTCTTAAGTAAGTTACTGTGTATCTATCTCTCTTCTAATTCCAAGTTTGCTTAGCAAATTGTGAGTAAATATGTTATCAGCTTAGTGGACTTTTCATAAAATCCCTTGAATGGTTGCATAATTAACAGAAGCTATTGTAAAATACTGTCAGGAGATATGGTATAAGAGTAACTCTATTCATACTACTAAAATAGTGCTTGGATCGTTATATGAATCAGTTTCAGAAGTTTTTATATTTTACAAACTGTTAATGGTGGATGTACTGGGGTTATAATGATTGAAGATGCCCCCAATAATTTGATTCATTTACATACCATTACTTGTTAAATTAGAGTACATTCTGAATTAAGTTTACTCTAGCTTAAAAAGTATTGTTAGTGCTTTTTATTTTCTCTCATTTTGAATTTTAAATTAAATAGCAAATAATTATACATATAATTATGTATGACTCCTTATAATTTTAAATATTTTCAAAATTTTATTTCAATTTAAAATATTGACGAGCAAAATTCAAATCATTTCATGGAGAAGCAATAAAAGAAAGAAAGAGAACCTGTTACATGGGACATTCTTTGAACCTCGGAGTTTGTTAATTTGACAGACATTGCCCCCACGCCATTTTGCTGGGACAGTGCCTATTCCTTGGTCACTAAAACTTTTGGATTCAGGCCACACTCCTATGCAAGGGGTAAAGTCAGGACATTATTTAAATAATATACATTTCTCGTTCTAGATATAAGCAATTAAAAAAAGAAACAAATCTTCCTAGGTTCAGAACAAATCTTTCATTTTAGATTTCAACATAATTTCCTTATTGCCTTTAATGTTTCTATGTTTTGTGATATAAATTTTATCTTCTATATTCATAATAAAAATGTTTAAGGTCTATATATATATATATATATATATATATATATATATATATTTCTCTATTCTTTTTATATAATAGACTCATATTAATCTCATATATTTTTATATATATGTCAAAAATAAATTATCTCGTATAATATAGAAAACAATAAACCCTTCTTTATTTCGCACTCCGAATCTCAAATAAGACATCCTTACATTGTGCACAAATAAAATACAACACGGAACTAATAAATTTCCAAACTTTCTTGGTTTTTATAGAAGAACTCAAGAAAGCATCTTGCCAGCTCAAGAAAGCCTGTAGTGCTTGTCTCCAAGAAGTTTAATTAAATTAAAAAAAGTAGAAAGCATATACTTATTTCTATAACAACACAGTGGCAACATAACCTTCTATCAATTCCCAATAAAATAAGTTAATAGTTTTATAGTAAATTGTTTTAGACAGGGCACATCAACTAAATTTAATGGGCTGACTATTTAAGCCCAATTAAGAATCCTCTTTTATTTTCTTAAATTGAAACTTTTATTAATCTCATGTTATAGAAAAGTAATTCTTTCTTACCATAGAAATAATTATGAGTGAGGCTCACTTATTTATAAAAAATAAAAAAATAAAATTTAAATTACACAAAAATCAATAAGTATGTAGGAAAGAAATATTATCTTATGTTGCATAATAATAATATTTCCTTTATACATAAGGTTATTCTCAGAGTCAGAATTGTTAATGGATCTAGATAACTAACTGATTCTGATTGGATTATAAAGCATCAAGTGCGGTAAAATTATAAAGTTTACCTGTATCAATGTTAGCAATAATTGTATTTTCACCAAATCTTCCCTTTTGCCATGCTGAGTTCATACCATTTCTTTGCAGTCCAAGAAACTCATATGAACGGGTAGTGTGCAGTCTATACTCTTTGCTCAAGAACACAGATACAACGTTAGGGTTTTCTGCATCAGTGGAAACATTGTGTCAAAAAGCTACTTTGAAACTAAATTTAAAATCAAGATGTTTATGACAGTGGAAGTATGGTATTGAATTTCTCACTTGCAATATGTGCTGCTTCTTCCTCTTCAAGAACAGCTGCAAAGCCATTGATGTGTCTATTGTATGAATAAATAATTGCTTCTTTGGCCTTCTCATGGCTATGAATGATGAATATAAAGTTAATCAATTATTTTCTTCTAAACCAGAGCTTAGGTAGAATTTAATGTGGTTTTATCATTTTATACCTTCCCAAGATTGAACCCAGTAAATCATAATGAGAATATGTTGCAGTTTCAAGGTCAACAGATGAAGGGGTTGGACCATGAGAATGTGCTCCCAAGTAAACAATGTAGCACTGTAAACAGCGAATCAAAAACCAGCAATTAGTGAAGTGTAATCAAAATAATGTAATCCATCACCATCATCCAATTGCATAATCATCTCAATTTCAAAGTAGTAACTTCAAAACAATATGCAAACGAGCAACTAACAAGTAAAAACTGGCCTACCTGTTTGCTGGCATGGACAACATTCACCAAAACAGTGAAAACAAGAACAGATGAAACAAGAAGGTATAAATTTGAGCGATCCATTCTTTTCAATTAGACTTAGGAAGGTGTTTTGCATAGCATATAGGGGCTCTATGCTAATTCTTCTCTTTATATAATGAAAGGACATAAATAAAGGCACATAATTGTATTTGAGATCTATATTAGTAATCTTAATCTTGAAGTGAGTAAACAAAAACATTTCTACTTTTTAATTTAATCTAGTATGATTTTGGAGGAAGAATTTTTTGATTTTGTTATACGACTGACAAGTCTTAGTTTTCATTTTTGATTAAGTTATATCAATTAACTAATTATTAATTGAAAGTAAATTACAGCTCTTAGATAAACAAAGACAACAACTGAGATGGAGAATAAGACTTGTTATTCTTCTCATGATTTCGGTACACTAAATAATCATTCGAGAAGGAATACATTATTACTTATTAAATTTTAAAAACAAATTAATTTTAAATGTTTTTTTTTATCCAACTCAATGGTTTCTTGTGTTATCAAACTTTAATGGGTAAAGAGTAAAGAATAGTTTTTCATTCTTTCATAAAGTTTCTTTTTACTAACCCTTTGTATTTTTTAATTCTCGGTTTTATTATTTTTTCACTGCATGTTCCTTGTGTGTGTATATTTAATTATTTTATTTTATCGTAAAAGCAACCTCTCCATGAAATAAATAATCACAGGATTGAATTTCTGAATTTTTTTTTCTTCCTTGAAAGAATCACTCCATCATCCTAGCTGGAGAAGCCTCTTATCACGTGATTGATTAGAATAAAAAAATAGGCAATTTGTGGATATTAGGTAAAGAATGAGTCAAAAGGAGGATTTTATTTTATTACCTTACAAAGTACGGATAGTATAAATAGACAATTGTATTCTACAAGTATGATAGAAACAAGGGGAAAAAATCTCAAATTTGCATTAGTTATAACAACTATAATCTTGATCTGAGAAAAATAAAAATAGAGGAGCCCAGAGGATCCACTGCATCTGTGATGATCCTTGTAATAATAGTTGCTATTATTAATTTTATTAAGCTCGAATTGGTCGATATGGAATCATTATCAATGAGTCACTGATGGAATTGTCTAACTATATTTATGTAATATTGTGTAATAAATATAATAATAATATTATAATTAAAAATAGCATTTGCTTAATGATAAAAGTTAATGTAATTTTTCAAAAAAAAAAAAGTTAATGTAATTTTAATGTTTGGTTAAGAATTTGACTCCTCGCAAGTATAACGATATTTTACATAGAATTTCAAAAATCCGTTCAACCGGACCCGAACCGTTCCGTTTCGATTTTCTCAAGATTGTCTACAACTTTGGACGCATTGTGAGTCCGTTATTATTATAATAATATAATGGTAGGGGTGTTCGCGGTCTGGATTGGATCGGTTTTAGAAGCAAAATTCATCTGATCCAATCCCTTCGGTTTGATCATATAATCATCCATTCGGTTTTGTTTTTTTTTTTTCAAATCTGATCCGATCCAATCCAATTTTTTTCGGTTTGGATTGGATCGATTTTCGATTTTTTGAAAATCCTAAAATTTATTTCATGATTATTGTGCAAATAACATCTTTTGTATATATTGGTTTTGTAAAAAAAAATTGAAATACAAAAGCATTAATAAATTATAATATAATCTTTTTAATTTTGGCAATGAGATATGAAGCTCTACAAAGATAAAATTTTGTTGATAAGATAAGATATGACTAGATTTTTTCTTGGGTTTAGTTGATGGGATAATGAGTCTTGGGTTTAGAAATTTTTAGGCTATAATTAGGGAAATAACCAAGTAGGTAGAGAGAAATTAATATATTGGATCGATTTGGATTGGATCGGTTTTCATCAACCCATCTAAAAACCGATCCAATCCAATTAAAATTTGTGGTTTTTAATCGGTTTTCGATTTTTCGATTTTCGATTTATTCGGTTATCGGTTTTTCGGTTCGGTCACCGCAGTTTGAATCGGTTGATGAACACCCCTATATAATGGTAGAAGACCATAATTCAAAAATAGTATGCTCCAGGGCCATTAAAAGCTTAATCAATAATGAAAGACAACTAAATTAGATCAGCACCAAGTCTTTTTTTAGTATGGACTATCGAGCCATACCTTAAAATTCGTTGCTTTACAGGTTGTGACAGCCACGCCATTTTTATCCTCTTGGGATGGGATATCGATCAGAGGAAAGAAAAAAAATAGGATAAGACTGGTTTTTAAGAACGTTAGACGTTAACGATTTTTATAATAAATGATAGTGTAATTTACTATAGAGTTGGTAAAACTTAAATAAAAAATCACAAAGAAATCAGAAAATAGGGACATGTGATAGGATTTTAATCTATTTAATGATCTTGAGAGCTACATGTTGGACAAAAAGCATGGGATTAATCAACCTCGAACTGAGTACTTATTGAGCAACATTTAGCAAAAACAATAAATAAATCAAATTTATGTTCACTTCAGAATTCAGATCAGTGGTGGAACCTTGAATCCCACAACCATGATGGCAATTTGCTGATAATTAGAAAAAAGTAATGCAGTTCCAAATAATTTAAAAAGGATGTCTTTTCCTTACCAAAAAAAAAAAAAAAAGGATGTCTTTCATTCGTTACACCTATGGTATTAAATTGGGTTAAATCTCAATTTTTGATTATGACAAGTATTTACAGAAGTCATAAAAGCAAATACAAGTTACATATTAGAACTCAACTTGAGATCAATAATATTTTCTAAGTGAATGAAAACTGTATGTGATTTTTTTCCTTTAATGCGATACCTCTCCTCGAACTTTATAGGGAAGGCCAAAGACAAAAAGAACAAAAAAAAAAGGCAGTAAATGCTTAGAAAGAGGTATATATTGTGTACAAAATAAATTATAATCAAAATCTCATTATAATAGTATTTTAATTAAAAAAAGCAAAGAAAGAGAATAAAATATATATTTATTTAATAATTTAATGTAATTTTAATAAATATCGTAATTTTTTTTTATTTATGACTTAAAAACACTAAAATTTATATATGTATTTCTAAAGTTTATAGACAGAGACAAAAAAAAAATATTTATTTTATATAGGAGTTGAAACCACGAAATATTCTTTGCACCATTTAAGTTTAGGCGTTAGCTTTTGACATGGGGACGAGGTGTTTTCAATGAAATTTGATCTCTTACCCAACAAGAATTCATTATTTAATGTTTTCAAACAAATGATATTATTCATATTCTTGATCTTTGGAAGATAATAGGAGTTTCCGGTAAAAAAAATTAAAATATTTGTAATTTAAATAAATGATTACAAATATATAATTATATTTAATTATTTACGGATCTATTGCATAATATTACGTCCGGATTGGGTGTGATCACCCACGCCCCAATTAGGAGTGAGTGCCACGTCGATCATGACGATCAATTGGGAGTGACCACTCACACCTAATTTAGACGTATTATCTCTCCTAGTCACGCCCAATTGTGTGTTTCTCACTTCATCTCTGTCCCTATCTTTTGGCTAATCTCATCGCTATCATCATATTCATATGTGCAATCATCCTCTTCATCGCCCTTTTCTCTCATTAATTTCTTTTTGTCCCACTCCCAACAATCCATCCTATGTTCCCCATGCCCCTTATTCACCAAAAGGATCAAATGCGAGTTAAATCAATTTTCCTGCTTCAAATGGTGAAGTTCTCTTGCTTACTTACGATTGATTTCAAATAAAAAAACCCTCAACTTTGTTCGCATAAAAATACTATCTTTCTCTTTGAAAAGTGTATCTAAAACAATATGAATTTATAAAACTTCGAAAGGTTTACATTATATTGAGTAAATGCTCATTTGGGTCCCTGACAAAAAATACGGTACCCTTTCAGTCCTTAACAAAACTAAATTAGCCTGGAAGTTCCAACAAAGACAAAGAGGTCTCACATTAGTCCTTATGTTGCTCATGATTAGATCGACGTCGTCACTAACGGAGTTGATGTGTAACGTTAGTTAGGCTACTCACCTGCCACGCTGGAAGGCAAATGTCATCGTATAGAGGACAACCTCCACGTTGGTGCAGAAACAAGTAGAAACCAATTGAATGTGAAGTATGTCTTCCCTCTCAATTTCTCCACATGAACGTCGTGGTATAGTGTAGGGTTTACAGAAACACATCAGGTGGGGATTCATTCGACGTTTGAACGTTGCAATTTGGGGTTTACTGATTTAGGGATTACTGAATATTTTGTGTGCTCTTTGTAACTTAGGGTTTAGGGGATGAATGTTTCTTTTGGGATGGGGAGCTCAAGCCCTTGTAGTTCAATCAGGATTAGAAGCCAAAGAAGGAGTGTTGTTTACACAATGTTGTTTTGAGTTAGGTGCATGCGTTCTTTGTTTGAGTTGAATGTTATTAAGAGTTTGGTTTCATTTGGTGTTAGGAAAAGAAGCCACATTGCAATTTTTTTAGATGGGTGAATGATGCTACAAATGATACGATGGAGCTGGAATATTGGATAATTAATAAGCTGGAGTAGAATGTAGCTGAAATGGAATTCAAGTCGAACTATGTGGACATGAAGCTGAATGATGAACTACAGCTGGAGGTGAATGACCAGCAAAAGAAGATTAATGAGCACCACATTAAGATTAATGAACTATCAATAAGATGCTTGCAGAGCTTGATGGGGTGGAGAAATAAATTAAGCATGTGGGTAGGTGTGCCAGGGTGTTTGCTGGATCCGTTATTGTTGTGTTCGTAATATATATATATAGGTAAAATCATTTTTGCAGCTACTTTATGTACAACAAAGAAAGATGTATGGTTAATGCTTTCATCCTTTGTATGGTTACGATTCCCCGCATTTAATGCTTTCAAGTATATATATGGCAAGTATTTAATTGCTGCACGTACAACAACTGCAGAAGTAGGCTAGAATGAAAAAAAATTATAGTACTGTTGAGACTGCTGGTGTATGTACCATTACATGTTGTATTGAATTTGAAATGTAAAGATTTATAATGGAAGGACTAGTGTTGAAATGTAATGAAATGTTGTTCATGAAATGTATATAACATGGCTGATGTACTTGAACTTATGTTTATTGGCACAAAGTTCACTATAAACTCGAAGTAAGGAAGACAAATGGAAACATTGTATCAACATTAATCTGAGACTGCGATGGATAGTTCTAATATATGGAAATTTAATGGTGTGAATTATGCAGAAGTTAAGTATCTAAATGAGTACTGAGATTGTTGGTGTATTAACAACTTATGGTGGCACTGGTGTGTGGAAAGCTAATGGTGTGAATTATGCAGAAGTTAAGTATCTAACTGATTAGTTAACTAAGTATCTAAATGAGTACTGGGATTGCTGGTGTATTAACAACTTATGGTGGCACTGGTGTGTGGAAAGCTAAGTAGGGATTAAAAAGGACCCTGATAAATTTGTTAAGGACCAAACTGGATTTATGTATGCATAACCAGGGACTTAAATGGTCCCCAACACAAATTGTAGAGGATTTATAAGGGAAATACATTGCTGAGAGATAAGAACTGCAATGATGCTCCTGATGCCACACATATGACACAACAAAGACAATATATATACCATAGATGACAGACACAAAGCATATATCAGAAGAAGTGCGCATGACTGATAGTGTGGATCAATATTCAAGAAATGCACATTGCAGACAGAAGGGAAGATGATGAAATGATAAACAAACAATTTTCATTCATTTCCATAGGGCCTAATTACAAGTACTAACCATGACCAATATCCTTCAATTATACAAAAAAGCCTAATGACATATTTCCACTGGACCACTACAAAAGTGTTCCAAAACTTGCACTAATTAAAAGTACTAACCATAGCCATTACCAAAGGTTTACAAAATAGCATAATGACATATTTCCACAGGGTCAATACAAAAGTGTTCCAAAACCTACACTAATTACAAGTACTAACCATGGCCATTACCAAAGGTTTACAAAAAAGCCTAATGACATATATCCACAGGGCCAATACCAAAGTGTTCCAAAAAAACTGGACTAATTACAAGTACTAATCATGGCAGCATGTTCATTAAACTTTGGCAATACAAGTCTCACATGTTCATCGTCATCACTTGAAGGAGGAGTCCTTAATTCCCCAGAAAGATAAGTATATCCATCTTTTTCAAATGACATTTGCTCTTCCTCTCCATCAACAATTTAATCAGAGTCTTCATTGTTGCCATCCTTTTTACATGCCTTCTTCTTTGGGGGTTTTTTGCAGGCCTTTTTTTCCCCACATGGTGCAATCTGATCTGTTTCATCATCTGATTGGTCCTCAACACCTGGGGGGAGGCTTATATGCCTCATCCTCTGCACTTTCATATGAATTCGAAGAAGCAATATCATCATCTGCACTGTCATGTTCCGAAGAATGGTCACCATCCCCTGCACTCTCATGCTCAGGATTCTCCACATCATCATCTGAACTCTCATGATCCAAATTCACCCCATCATCACATGCACTCACATTTTGACAAGAAAACACCCCATTATCCTATGCATGGTTATTATAGGTAGAATTAACCACATCATCCTCTGCACTGTCATGTTCAGGTGAACCAAATTGAGGAATTGATATGCAGTCTTTGAAATAGATATGTATCTCATTGCCATTACCTAAGGCAGCCTCACACATGGCACATACATTGGAATCCTTACAAAGAGGTTTGATACCTTGCTCTAAATTAGGTTCACCAGGCTTTAGTCACATCATCTTTTTACATTTTTCATACCCAAATTCCTTAAACAGAGTGTCAAGGTCACGCAAATTAACATAGTCAATATCCATCTCAGGCAATGAGTCAACTCTACCATTTACATAAGTAAGCACTCTATCATCATCTCTAACTAAAACACCACCATGATGATAAACAATGACTATATATTCAGCAATCTGTACAAAACAAAAAATAACATAACATTCTTTAATCCGATGAATTCCAAAAACTCCCAACACATCGTAATGTAAATCATTAACAATACCTCAGGAATAATAAAAAATGCTAAACAAATAGACAAAGGAACATGCATTTTTGCCCACTTTCATGTGGTTTTTACTATTGCTTCCGTCAACCTTCGATCACTTTACTCACACAGGGGCCACACATGGTACACATTTGGTTATTTTAAACCCTAAAGTGAAACATGAACCACATTGTCCAGGGAACATGCACCAATAAAACACACATTACACAACAAAAATTCCATGGGGACCACAGACAACAAATAACAACTAGAATAAAAAAAACTCTACAAAATACATTACACTTACCTTAAATAGAACGATGAGCCTCGTACTACACCCAAGTGCACAAAGCACGAATTCCCTGCGAGTGTTGAAGCGCTGTAGAATCAAAACGAAAAATGTGTTAAGTTTAGTACCCAAAACGTCATTCACAGTTCCTTCTAAACAATGGATGTTGAACTTTCAAGAGTGGGAAATGGTAAAGTGAACAACGGTTAGGTGAAGGGCACATTTGTGTTTCTATTTATTTCTGCAGCAACGTGGAGGTTGTCCTCCATACGACGATGTTTGCCTTCCAACGTGGCAGGTGAGTAGTCTTACTAACGTTACACATCAGCTCGGTGAGTGACGCTGTCTGATTGTGAGTAACAGAAGGACTAACGTGAGACCTCTTTGTCTTTGTTGGGGACTTTCAAGCTAATTTATTTTTGTTAGGAGCCGAAATGGGTACCGTGTTTTTTGTAAAGGACCAAAATGAGTATTTACTCTATTATATTTACGCTCATAGAGAGAAAGATACACAAATTTATCAAAACATAGCCCATTGGGGAAGCAAGTATGAGTTCAGAAAATTGAAAAAGGAAACAAATTTAAAACAAATGGTAGAGTGAGATTAAAGCCAGATAAAGGCAGGGTAAAAACCCTTAATTATTGTGATTTATCCTTGACAAGATTCGAATTTTCAGGCTTTTTTCTAACAAAGAAATATGGGTCTTTTCGAATTCGAATCAGGATTAATCTGTGGAACTGTAAAATTATCATCCTTTAATCTTGATATGCTTCTTTTGATGTTGGTAGCCTCCTTTGTCTTATTGTGCCCAATTCTCCAATCCATTTGTGAAGAATATAGAGGAGGAGGTGCTTGAGGAACCCAGATCCCCATGTTCTTAAATGAGAAAGAACTCAGATCCCTCTCAATATCAGACCCCTCTGATGAAATGCATAAGGTCATACCCATTTTGGGAATTATTAGGAAAGAGAATACGCCTAGTACGTGGCATTCATGTGTAATTGAGGCGTGAGTGGTCACGCCCAATCCGGATGTGATATCTAGCAATAAATCCGTAAATAATATAAAAATAACTATATATTTCTAATTTTTTATTTAAATTACAATATTTTAATCTTTTTGCCAGGAATTTCCAATAATTTTTTTAAAATAATTTTTCCATTTATCCAATTCGAATAATTGTCGGATCTTATAATCAAGGAGAACAAACTCCTATATATATCACTAACTCAAACCAAATGGTTGCTAGTTTTCCAAAATTTTCTTCCACTGATCATTGCTTATTATAATAAGTTAATAACTATTGTTTACTTCGAAGGGCACAATAATTTCTTTTAGAATCTTGAAAACTAATTAGATGGCTCGCCTTTCCATTGTGCTTCGTACATCTATACCATTGTTCTATCTTAGGGACAGATATGTCTAACCCAATGGACTAGTTTGTTACTTTTGGATCTAGGTGCCCTCTCTAAGGTATGTATAAGTTAGATGCCATTGAGTCAAGTAGATTACTGTGCACATAAGAACAATAAACGACTTTGCTAAAGGGGTGTGTGTGCACAGTGACAACATAACAATAAGAGAGAGAGAGAGTGTGTGACGTACTTGTAGGCTTTACATCTTATTTATAGAGTTTACCTGTGGGTATTGGATTCTGGACCTTCAGTGCTTCTGATGACGGCCCAAGCCTATATTATGTTGTCATACTAGGATTGATATCCTTAATGGATATCCTTCCTTAACTATATATGAGTTATATTTGGATTGCCCCGTATTGGGCTTATCAATAGATGGGCCTCGTATTTGAGTCCATAACAGTTGCCCCTCAGCCAGGCAGTTTCGGTGTCCGAGCTGCCGGGGTGAAAATATTCTGAGTCTCTGTAAGTTTTGCATTTGTCCGGGTTCCTTTGAAGGTTTTCCTGATTATTGGGAAACCAATCCCGGTTATCATGATCTTTGTGTATACATCCAGGTTAAGTAAAATTCTTTGGACTTCCCTTTAAGGAGCCTCCGGGAATTTGAACTTTTTAACAGTTCCTGGTTTCTCATATTAAAGGGTAATATATTTGCCCGCATTAAACGTTCCTCCATCTTTTGCACTCTTCTCATATTTTTATCTTGAATTCTCCTAAAATCCTCATGTTACTGGAGGTTGTTACGATTCTCCATATCCTCCATCCGCCTTATTATCGCAGCAAATGCGTTCTGGGCAAGGCGGGTATCTAGATATGCAGCAAGTGCAATGTGGGAAGTCGCATTTGCAGGATTTAGGGGAGGATCCGCAACTCGATTTTGGGGAGATGGTGTTGAGGCTGTGTCCAAGACGTCTTCACTTACGTGAAGAGCATCATAATCAACCTCATTTTCAGGTTGATACTGATTCTGAGGTTGGTCTTCTTCTTCCACCACAGGATCCAATGGAAGATTTGGATGTGGTGGCTGTTGACCACTACTCCTTGTATGAACCACCATTGTTGATCGTGATCGTGGGAATAACGAATTTAACGTTTCCCGCAGACGGCGCCATTGTTCTATCTTAGAGACAGAGATGTCTAGCCCAATGGACTAGTTTGTTGCTTTTGGATATAGGTGCCCTCTCTAAGGTATATATGAGTTAGATGCCATTGAGTCAAGCAGATCACTATGCACAGAAGAACAATAAATGATTTTGCCAAAGGGGTATGTGTATGCGCAGTGACAACATAACAGTAAGAGGGAGAGGGAGAGAGAGCGTGATGTACCTGCAGGTTTTACCTCTTATTTATAGAGTTTACCTGTGGGTATTGGATTCTGGACCTTCAGTGTTTCTGATGACGGCCCAAGCCAATATATTATGCTGTGGTACTAGGATTGATATCCTTGATGAATATCTTTCCTTAACTATATCTGATTTATATTTGCATTGCCTCTTGTTGGGTTTATCAATAGACGAGCCTTATGTATGAGTCCATAAAAACCATTGTTACAGTTAAAAAGATATTTTAATAAAAATATATCTCATGAAAGTGTAGATGTATTTTATCAATATCTAATGAAATTGTTAATATTTGGTGTATATCTTGTGAATATTTTGAAGAGGAAATTCTATTAATTAACATGTCCACATATATGCATATTTTTTTTTTACACTCACATAAAAGTAAATGAAATCCATTATAAAAAAAAAGAAAAAAAATTAGTGGGCTCAATTCACTCTTATGTAAGTAGGACAGAAAAAATTATCTGTCAGTAAAATAAAAATATTAAATCCCATAAAATAATACATAAAGAATTATTTTCTTAAAAGCTCATCCGAATCAACCTTACTACTGCACGTCAATTTCGGACAACAAACCATATCATTAAAAAGGTGAAAGATTTTTTCATAATCACATGGCAGATATATTTAATTAATGATAATTTTTTATATTATTTGGCATGTCTATTGAATTATTAAGGAGTTGTTATGGATGAGTCAAATACGAGGGAACAGACACGAATAAAAAAGTAAGAAAGAAAAGTAGTTAGATCAATATGTCATTTTTCTTTCTTTTTTTGATATTTTCTATATTTGTATTTGAGTCTTCCTTTTCTGTTGGTCTATTCTTTTTGACTTGTTTGCCAACTAAAGAAAAAAACGTCCCTTTCATTTGAGATGCAAGCTCGGTCCATTTACAATATATATATATATATATATATATATATATATATATTTTTTTTTTTTTTCCTTTCCCACAGTAATACATATTTAATTACCCGAAAAAAAAAGTGATGCATATTTTTTTAACAAGGTTACATGAATAGTGAGAAACATTGGCCACGCTTGCCACATTAAGGAATTTAAAAATCCAACCATAGGAGAACGTTCACTTAGGTAAGGTCCACCGATAAATGTTTATTGCCTTCGAGGCAGACTTGAAAGGACATCATTTCTGACACAAGGTACTTGGTTATTTCTTTTATAAGTATCTCCCGGTTCAAACTTCTGTCATCTCCAACAAGGAATTCCGTTATACTTGAACCATGGTACCCATGTTTGAAAGGAGAATGTCCACCAAGATTCTCTTCATAATCCTTTGTGTCCTTCTAACACTCTGGTTACCCCAAGTTGCTGGTTTTTCCAAAATTGCTTCTTTAGCCACCAAAGCTAATGTTTATGCTGAAGACAGGGAAGCAAATGCTCTGTTGAAGTGGAAAGACAGCCTTGACAACCACAGCCAAACACACTTGTCAACTTGGGCAGCTACTACTACTCCATGCAAATGGGAGGGAATTCAGTGTGACAAATCCAAGTCAGTCTCCAGCATAAATCTTGCAAATTATGGACTGAAAGGTACACTCCAAACTCTCAGCTTCTCCTCATTGCCAAACCTCCTCAGCCTTAATATCTGCAACAACTCCTTTTATGGAACCATTCCCCCACAAATTGCTAACTTGTCTAAAGTAAATGTTTTGAACTTTTCTACAAATTCTTTCCATGGTTCCATCCCTAAAGAAATATGGACATTGAGGAGTTTGCGTAGGCTTGATCTTTCCGTATGCCAACTAAGTGGACCAATTCCTAATTCCATTGCAAACTTGTCCAACCTATTATTTCTAGATTTAGGAAGCAACAATATTTCTGGCTCCATTCCTCCGGAGATTGGAAAATTAAACAACTTGGAGTTTCTAGGTATTGCATATAGTAACCTTTTCGGTTCCATTCCCCAAGAAATTGGATTGTTGACAAAGCTTCGGTATATTGATTTGTCAACGAACTCTTTCTCTGGTACCATCCCCAAAACAATTGGTAACATGAGCAGTTTAAATAGACTTTTCCTTGCTAACAACACTATGTTGTCCGGGCCAATCCCATCCTCCTTATGGAACATGTCTAATTTGACCATTCTACAACTTTATAACAATAGTCTTTCTGGATCAATCCCTGATTCCATAGAAAATTTGGCCAATTTGGAAGACCTTGAACTTTCAGACAACCACCTCTCTGGATCCATTCCTTACACAGTTGGAAACTTGACAAAGCTCAGTGCATTATACTTGGGCTTTAATAATTTTTCTGGATCAATTCCTCCCTCTATAGGGAATCTGATCAATTTGGAAATCCTCAGTCTCCAAGGAAACAATCTCTCTGGATCTATTCCTTCAACAATTGGAAATTTGGTAAGGCTCACCATCCTAGAATTGTCCTTCAACAAACTTAGTGGTAGCATTCCAGAGGTCATGAATAACATTACTAACTGGTATTCCTTGTTAATATCTGATAATGATTTCACTGGCCACTTGCCACCTCAAATTTGCTCTGGAGGGTCATTGGCGTTCTTCAGTGCTCAATTCAATCGCTTAACGGGTCCAGTACCAAGAAGCTTGAAGAAATGCTCCAGTATTCGAAGACTCGGGCTTGATGGAAACCAACTGGAAGGAGATATAGAGCAAGATTTTGGTGTATATCCGAATTTGGAATATATTGATCTGAGTGACAATAAATTTTATGGCCACATTTCGCCAAACTGGGGGAAGTGCCCTAATCTTAATACCTTCAAGATATCCAACAACAATATTTCTGGTGGTATACCTGTACAACTTGTTGAGGCAACCAACCTTGGCAGTCTTCACCTTTCTTCCAATCACTTGGTGGGAGAGATTCCAAAGGAACTTGGAAATTTGAAAAAATTAGTTGAACTCAACATCAGCAACAATCATTTTTCAGGAAGCATTCCCACAGAAGTAGGATCACTGCAGAATCTTCAACAGTTAGATCTAGCAGGAAACGAGTTGAGTGGCACAATACCAAAGGAAGTTGCAAGTTTTCGCAAATTAATGGGACTGAATTTGAGCAACAACAAAATAGACGGAAGCATTCCTGTTGAGTTTGGCAAATCACAGTCTCTTGAATCTCTTGATCTTAGCGGGAATTTGTTGAGTGGAATAATACCACCCGTGCTTGGACAGTTGATCCTCTTGAAATGGTTGAATCTCTCACACAATAATCTTTCAGGCACCATTCCTCCAAGTTTTGACCAAATGTCAAGCTTGATTTCTGTCAACATATCATACAACCTGTTAGATGGGCCGCTTCCAAAAAATCAAGCCTTTCTTAATGCTCCAATTGAATCATTGAAAAATAACAAAGGCTTATGTGGTAACATAACAGGCTTGGTTCTTTGTCCAACCAACCACAAACGAAAGAACAACAAAGTCATCCTTATAGTATTCCCAATTTTGGGAACTCTAGTGTTCTGTGTAATGGGGCTTTTATTGTATATTCTCTGTCGAAGTAAGAGAAAGGAAGAAAGCCAGTCCAAAGAAGCACAAAGGGAAGTAGTCTTTTCCATATGGAGTTATGATGGGAAAATGATGTTTGAAAATATCATTGAAGCTACAGAGAATTTTCATGACAAATATCTAATTGGAGTGGGAGGTCAAGGATATGTTTACAAGGCTGTGTTGCCCGCAGGCCTTGTTGTTGCTGTAAAGAAACTCCATTCAGTAATAGATGAGGATATGTCTGATTACAGTTCAAAGGCTTTTACTAGTGAGATTCAAACCTTGACAGAAATCAAACACAGGAACATTGTAAAACTTCATGGATTTTGCTCACATTCACGGTTCTCATTTTTGGTTTATAAGTTCTTGGAAGGTGGTAGCTTGGATCAGATACTGAACAATGACACACAAGCAATTGCATTTGATTGGGAAAAGAGGGTGAATGTTGTTAAAGGTGTGGCCAATGCTTTATCCTATCTACATCATGACTGCACACCTCCTATAGTTCATCGTGACATATCAAGCAAGAATGTTCTCCTAGATCCTCAATATGAAGCTCACGTCTCTGACTTTGGTACTGCTAAGTTTCTAAAGCCTGATTCACATAATTGGACCACATTTGCAGGCACCTTTGGTTATGCTGCTCCAGGTTAGTCCCCTTTCCCACGTTATAAAAAATGAAAATGATCACATCTTTTTAATTTACACCAGTTTTGAATATAAGCAATTTATGTGCATATATCAGAATCCATTTAAAAATACAAGCCACTGTACTCGAATATGTAATATTGAAACCCACATTTCTTTTTTGCATAATATAACTTTTCAAAATATATATACTTATTTTTGCAGAGGTTGCTCAGACAATGGAAGTGAATGAGAAATGTGATGTTTTCAGTTTTGGAGTACTTGCTTTGGAAATCATAATGGGAAAGCATCCGGGAGATCTCATCTCTTTATTTTTGTCACCATCTACAACACCAATGGCTAATGATATGTTATTGATTGATGTTATAGATCAAAGAACTACTGAACCTACGAAACCAATTGATGGTGAGGTGGTGTTGATTGCAAGGTTGGCATTTGCTTGCTTGAGTGAAACCCCAAGTTCTCGACCAACCATGGAGCAAGTATCTAAGGCGCTTGTAATTGGAAAATCACCTTTAGATGACCAGTTTCCCATTATCAGACTAGGACTACTTCACTGAATCATTGAACTAGTCTTGTATTTTGCTTCCTTTTTATTCTTCTCTGTTCCACCCCGTTTATATATTGTAAGCAAGCTGGTTTGCTTTGTTCGTTATATGTATCACGTATATGGTGAAAATCCTATTTTGTTCAAGTCAAAAAAAAAAAAAAAATGAAGAGAGAATAACAATTTAAAAAATAATGATAAAATTAGAAGTAAGTAACAAGTATTCCTTCAATTGCACATTTATTTTTAAATTTAGGTAAAACATTAAAATTGAATTAGAATAAAAAATGTTTACAATTATGAAGGAAATATGCATAATTAATTTAAACAAAATCTAAAAAGTACAAATTAGAAGAGAAAAATATTTAAAATTATAAAAAAGATATGTATAATTAATTTGAAAAAAATAAATTTTAAAATTTAAAGGACATGTTAAGATGTTATTTTTTAAGAAAAGCAGACTAAGATATTCAATCACTCTTTAAAAGAATAAAGTCTAATTTAATATGTAGAAAAAAATAATTGAACTAAAAGGATAACAATTGCATAAAACTTACACCCACTTGGATCGCATTAAGAACTTAAACGCACTGGTTGCAAAAACAAAACCCAGTTAAACAGCCCACATCTCACCCCGTCCGTAAGTGTGTTTGTTTTTTTCACCAGAAAAGCCAAACCATTAGTTTTTATAATAAAATCATTTGGAAAGGATTGGTTTAAAAAAGTGACTCTCAAAATAATAATTACTTTTTAGTTTAAAAAACTAAAAAATGGAGAACAGTCTAGCGATTTTCCCAAAAATTAATTTTTGGTTTTCTTGGTTATAGGATGACGATTTTATAATTACGAGTATTCATCAATGACACTTTCATAAATAAATCTAATAGTGATGGAAAAGCGGAAGTATTCTCATTTCTTTGTAATTGTAATCTTATTGTAATACAAAATGAGTATATGTTTTTAGTTGATTATTCGGTCACTGGTCACAATAATATTCCACAGTATTTTTAGGTTTGAACTAACGCGAAGTATATAACGCGAAGTATATGCTATTGTAATGCGCAACTATGATGGCAGATATACAACTATAGGGGACTGCCCCGAGGATATCTAGAAGAACTAGAAAAAGACATTCACAGTAACTTTAGCTTATACAAAATTAAATGGTTCTGTAACGTCCGACCGCTTCAAGAATTAATGACTATCTTCACATATTATTATGAGACTTTTCAGTGTGTTTTTTTCTCACTCGCACACTTCTCGGAAAAACTTCCTAGGAGGTCACCTATCTCAGAATTGCTCCAAGTCAAGCACGCTTAACTGTATAGTTCTTCCGATCCGGACTACCGAAAAGCAAATGCATCTTGTTAGCATAGGTAGTACCAATTAATTCTTATAAGCTATCCCAAACTGTGCAGTCTTATACCTGCACAACCTTTGGAATCTCTCTCTTTCGGGTGTCGATTCAATTCATTCATGCATGTAACCCCCGCTGGAAGCCTGTCAGGAGTCGCTCCTTGTCCGTGCCTCTTTGCACCAGCGATCATTCCCCGCCCTCGTCAGCGCTCGGGATGTTACATGCCCACCAGCTTCCGCCTGGTTCGTCCTCGAACCACACCGTACTGGATGAGAGGCCCTGCTCTGATACCACTTGGTCCTCTTGCCTCAATCCTATCAACACAAGGAATACAATCAAACAATGCTAACAATGCAAGGAAATCCATAGTTCCAAGCCTAGATTTCTCCAAATCTCAAAGCATACTAAAATAACACTTTAAACTCATTTCTACCGATTAAATGTCATTCCTAGCATTTTTCATAACATACACTAAGTCTCAATCCTCCTTGAACATAGCCAATCTACTCACATTAACATAAAACCCTACAACACTATTCATCAAAACCTAAACTCATGAAAATCTCAAGGAATCAAGTGAAAAAGAGTGAAAACTTACCACCAATGATCACTTAACAATGGAATGGTTGTTCCTCAAGCTCCCATGGAGGTAAAAGCTAACAAATCCCTCACTTTCTCCTATGGGTCGGATTTTTTGGAGGATGATATCCCACTCCACAAAGACTCCCACTCAAAACCAAGCTTGAATTATGAAAGAGGGGAAGATTTGGAGTGGTTTAGGCTTTGGAATGAATGAATTTGGTTAAGAATAGCATAACCTAGGGTTTCCCCCTTCTTCCCTCTTCTCCTTCTCTTCTTCTCCTTCTCTTCCTTTCTTTCTTTCTTCCTTTCTGGTCCACGACGGGTTGGGGGAGGGATTTGGGTTCTTTTTTTTTTTTAGTTGCTTGGTCACTTAACATTTGTTAAGTGGCTTTAAGCGGGTATTAGCTCATCTATCTATTCAACTTCATTTACCACCAAACTTTATCCAAAGGTCTGGAATATTTTTCTAGAAATATATCCACTTTTATTTTTATATTTTGGGTACTTTTGCCTGCACCCATTTATACCCCTTAATTTTCACTGAGTACACTTTTTACCTCAAAAGTGACCCCAATTCACTTAATTAGGCCCTATACTTAATTTTACTCACTAATACATGCTTAATTACTTAATTTGAAGTAATTAATTAAATTATTTAAGTTAGGGGTATTATAGGTTCAAAACTTTTTATGGAGCTAGAAGGAAATGAGTATAATATCCTTAACTTGTTTAATTAGAAAATTTCATGTGATTAGATAATTAATCATGTATTATTGAATTTAATTAAGTAAAAGACTTAATTAACAAATTTAAATCAATTTGTGGTAAAAAGTACAGTCATTGAGATTTTTGGGATAAAAATATATGTATGCAAAATTACCCAAAAGTTAAAGCTAAAAATATGACTGAAAAAACATTCTAGTTCATTAGGTAAAAAGTTTGGTAGTAATGGAGGTGAGTAGATAGATAAACTTTTATCCAGTGAAAATAACCTATCATATGTTAAGTGAAGAAACAAAGAAAAGAACCTAATTTTCTTCTTCTTCTTCCTCGTAGAGAGGAGAGGAGAAGCCATTGTTGAGCCCTTAACCATAACTTCTCTATTTCTTACTCAAATCTCCTTCCATTCCAAAGCCTAAATCACTTCAAATTTTTCCCTCATCCTTAATCTTAACTTAGTTTTGAGTGGAAACCATGGTAGAGTGAGACATCTCCCTTTGAAAGTGGCGATCCACTTGGCTTGGAGGAACTTGGAGTGGCTCATTTCAAGAAGTGAGGCTTGCAATCTTTCTTTGCTTGATTCTAGGTGAGTTTCCACAAAAATATAAGTTTTTCCATGGTTTTATGAGATTGGATGTGTTCGGGTTTGATTTAGGAAAAATACATGAATAGGGGGGTATGTTAGAGGGTGATTGAAGTTAAATCCATTTATAAATGTTGTTATAAATGATAAATAATCGGTAGAAATGGATTTAGATATTCATTTATGTTTAATATTTTGAAAAAATTAATGCTTGAAATGTTGAGTTTCTTGCATTGTTGAGCCATTGGTTGGTTGATGTTTGATTGGGTCCCTTATGATGCTAGGATTGAGCCAAGTGGACCATCCTTGGGTGACCAACCTTTGGAGAAAGCAATGGAGCTTGATTAGCTCATTGAGCTTGGTAAATTCATACCTATGGTGGTGTGAATATGTTTTGTTTGATTGATGAGGATCTTGGTATTCTTTGGATTGCATTGATAGATTGCCTAACACCTTGATGTATGTGTGTATATTGTAAGAGTGTAGATTGAATACAAAGCTTGGTTGATTGCTCATTTGTGGTGAATAAAGGTTAAGCTTGGAAGCGCATTGAGGTAAGCCTTTGAACCTTGGGAATTTATCTCTTTATTGTTCCAACAAACCCATAATGGGTAGTGATTATTGATAGTGTATGTAAATGCAATAAAGTAGTTTAATACTTTCTTATACGTATATTTTGTATGTTTAGCTGGCCAGTAGAACTATTTGCATTTGAGTATCCTTAGGGCGGCATGAGAGCTCGAAGGATGTCTCCTGGAGATGTTTTACACAATGCATGGATATGTATTTATTACATTATTTACTGTTATTGCTATTATACTATGAATGAACTTTGGGGTGGAGAGATGCTCCAAGGACTCCTGGTTTACTGAGATGTATTCGTATATCTTACCCCGTGTAACACCCCGTTTGTGATTGGTTTGTTAACATCACATATAGTATTAAGTCAAGTTACAATCACAATAGTTAAATCAATTCATGGATACTTTTTTTCCTTTTCGTTTACTGTCAATAATTAAATCCGAATACAATTAATTCAATTACAGTAATTATAACAAATATATGACTCAAAAGCGCTAATATTTATTTTTACAATCTCTTATTAGTTAATACCACGAACCCAAGGGCGTAATTCAAACTTTACGTCATTCGCCATGAAGCCTCCGTAGGCTAACACGATGTATTACACTCTTTTAAGTTTTACTGACATTGAACAGCCCCTACGTTTTCTTAAACTGGGACTGTATTTCCTCACCATAAATTATAATCTTTAACTATGTTTAAATAGATATATGAGACTTTCCATAAAGATATTACAATAACCATTTGGTTAAGTATAGCCGGAGTTATTAAACTCACAAGGTAGCTGATGAAACCGAACTTTTGAAATTGTAGCATCAACTTCAATCCTATTAGGGGCAGAATTAGAGATGGATTAGAGAAATTGAAAATTTTTCATCCCTAATAGAGACGAAATATTTTTCCATCTCAAAATTTGTCCCATTAGAAACAAAATTTATTTCGTCGTTAATTTCGTCCCAAACAGGAATATTTTCCGTCTCTAAAACCCATCCCAATTCATACTTTTTTAATAGTGTGAAGACTTTCACAACAACTTGAAATGCAGATTTAAATTGCCCAGGTTAGTTCAAAAGCAAGTACCTGAGTCGCTAAGAAGGTCTAGAAAAGCAAATTAATGCTAATAAATCCATATAGTCTTTGAGCTAGTCTGTAAGTAAGCATAGGCAAAGATGAGAAAATTGAAAGCCCGCATAGATTCCTAAGCGAAGTCTATTAATCCAAATGTGTATCAGATATGTAAACAAAAATCCTAAAGATTTTTCTATTATTTTTCTACCGCAATGCTTACATATCAGAACCAACCAAGCTGGCATAGCAAAAAAGATGGCAAACATTCAACAAGGATAGCAAACATTCAAAGTTGAAGACCAACAAAATTTTAACAATGAAAGAATCCGCTGAAACATAATTTGACATTCGTGGCCTTTACCTCTGGGGGCCTCCCCCTATTCTCTTAGCACCTTTTCGGCTTCTGGACTGATTTAAATTTTTGGAATTTCTTTGCAGATATCGCACCACACCTCATAATATTGGTGCAAGACCAAAATTATTACTAATCAATTTATTCACATTTTTAGTCAAGTTCATAATATTATTGTCAATTTACATTCCCCATCCGTTAATTAATCTTCGAATTTAAATTATTGTGAATTGCAAATCTTATCGTTTACAATTTACACACACTTCTTGTCATTTGTCATCTAAAATCAGACATTTACATTTTTAAAAGCATTTTGACGTCATTTTATTGATATATACTTGGAAATCACTAGAGACAAAGACAATGTTACAACATACAAGCATGATACGCATCAATTATTACAAAACACACATTACTAACTCCAAGGATATTTTTCATATGCGCCGAATTGTTATAGGACTTCTGACTATGTGCTTTCCATTTGTCCATCTTAGTTCCCCAAATTGATAAGTTCCCCTCTTAGTCACACTCCTTGCTTGCACAATCACCTGGAATGTCTTCTTTTCACCAATTTTCTTGAAACTCAAGGTATTCGGTACAACAACAATGTTATATCCAGGCAATTGGGCATTTGCAAAATATGTACTTGGTGTCCCAACATTGGTGACCGTACGAGTAACATTTACTGCATTTAACCCAAGATTTGGCAATGTGATTGAAGGGTAGTTCAAGTTTGTTATGCTCTGAGATCTTGAACAAACAAAGGCCCTATTGAAATTAAGTGCGGAAATGAGTTGCCGGTCATATCCAGAAGCACATAAGAAGTTCAAGTAATCAGTAAGGCCTAGATCATAAACAAGTCCAGGATCTATAGCAAGGTCAGGTTGAACATGTCCTGAACCATAAGCGAATGGAGTTGCTGATGTGTTCTCAAATGCATCCCTAATTGGTCTATTGGTGTTATCCAGTGTGGTTGCTGCAACCATATATATATATATAGACATGCATATATTATATATCATAATGTTAAACATTTTCTAATATATATATATATACATATAAATATAAGGACCTGAGGTCATGATTGCTGATTTAATAGCTGCAGGACTCCAACTAGGATGAAGTGTTTTGAGAAGTCCAGCAATGCCAGTAATATGAGGACAAGACATAGAAGTTCCTTGGAGTACATTGAACGGAAATCCTCGGCGAGTGTCTGATGGTAGGTCAGATGCACTTGCGGCAGGTGAATAGGCAGCAAGTATGTTCACACCTGGTGCAGTTATATCAGGCTAAAACAGAAAACAAAAGCAGTCATTTAAAATAAAGAGACAAATAACAAGTTATATATAGTTGAAGATAAGAAAATCCAAGTGTAGAGACCTTGAGTATTGATGGCTGAATCGTATTGGGTCCTCTAGATGAGAATGAAGCCATAACTGGAGCTGGCTTTCTTCTATTGAAAGTTTTTGCTGGGGACATCCTTATTGTAGTAAACGAGCTTATTGTAGAGTCCCTGCATTAATATAAATATAGCGTGTAAATAGAGCTCCATCTTCATTTGTAAAATGTCATTTACAAAAATGTAACAATTTTAGAAGGTGGTGTACAGAGAAGGATATAATTACGTGGCAGTTAAGTCAAAACTTCTCGGAGGATTTGTTATTCGACCTCGACTGTCTGCATAGGCCACAGTAGATAAAACATGAGGCTCAGAAAGAAGTGTATTCCCATTTTGCTTTTGATTTTCCAAAATCATTCCCTTTGCGCCTGCAGATAAAGCTTCCTGACCCTCAGCAACTGATTTTATTTTTCCTTCTCGAAGGCATCTCACTATTTTGCCATTTACTTTTGCAGGATCAAGTGTTCCAGCCTTACAAAGTTGACTACAACAATATGAGGAACAATCATTTAATTAATAAACAGGGTATTCTGAATCAAAGCTTGTGAGAGATTTGTACTTACGCATCACGTTTTGTCGCATTGGCAAGTTTAGCATCAGCAGCAAGGATCAGAGTAAAGGACTGGTTAGGTGGTATGTTTACAAAAAGACTGGCTCCCTGGTAATAGAAAAAATAAAACAATTATATTTCAACACTAATAATATTTATAATAAAAAGGACTAATAATAATAATAATAAGAAGAAGAAGGGTGATACCGTGATTTGTTGATTGTTACCAAAAGTTAAAGTACTGCTGATGTCCCTATCTATTGTGCTAGCAGCAACTGTGAATAGCCATGGAGCAACATTCAAAACAGTTCCAGGTGTTGGTCCATCATTCCCTGCAGATGCAACTAATAATATATTTCTAGCAAGTGCATGGAATCCCCCTATGGAAATTTCATCTGTAAATATATCTTCGGGACTAAGACTTGTTCGGCCTCCAGCAGAAATGGATATCAAATCAACACCATCACTTATGGCTTGGTCAATAGCCGCTAACACATCCGCACCATAGCAGCTTGCAGCATCGGTTAGAGACCAACACACTTTGTAGGTTGCAACTCTTGCTCTTGGGGATCCACCCTTTGCAGTGCCATTAGCATTACCAAAGACACTTGCACCAGGAACAAAATTGCCACCTGCGGTTGATAGAGTATGTGTACCATGTCCTACAAAGTCACGTGCTGTTTGTTGTGATGTGGGAAGTTTGCCGTTAAATGCCTCATAAGCTTTGCTGAAGAATCTTGCTCCAATTAGCTTCCTGTTTATTATAGAGCACAAATAGATGAATAAAAGAACATTGTTGAAGTTTATATAGGCATATATATAAACAAGGTAATTTATATTTCCATCATGTTTCTTAAGTTACTGTGTTTATATCGCTCTTCTAATTCAAAGTTTGCTTAGCAAATTGTGAATAAATATATATGTTATCAGCTTAGTGGACTTTTCATAAAATCCCTTAAGTAGTGGTTGCATGATTGACAGAAGCTATTGTAAAATATTGTCAGCAGACATGGTATGAGAGTAAGTCTATTCAAACTACCAAAATGGTGGATGGATCATTGTATCAGTCAGTTTCATAAGTTTTTATATTTTGCAAAAGGTTAAGGGTAGATGTACTGGGTCATAATGATTGAGATGTCATGATGTTTTCAATTTTTCACTTTGGTTTAGTTATTGTTGCTTAATTATTTGAGTAGTAAATAAAAAAATTGCAATTAAGTTGATTCATTTACGTACATACCATTACTTTTAATCTGAGTACATTCTAAATTAAGTTTACTCTTTCATATAGAATATCAAAAGTCATTTTTAATTTCTCTTATCTTAAAACAAATTTTTTGTGATTAATTATACATATATTGTTTTTATAATTTCAAGAAAAGATATTAATTTATACATTTTAATTAGATTTAATCTGAATATTATGTATGAATCCTTATAATTTTAAATATTTTAAAATTTTATTTAAATTTAAAATATTAACACATGCAAATGCAATGCATAAGATACTAGCAAAATTCAATTCATTTCATAAGAGAAGCAATAAAAGTAAGAAAGAGAACCTGTTACATGGAACATTCTTTGAATCCCGGAGTTTGTCAATTTGACAGACATTACCCCCACGCCATTTTGCTGGGACAGGGCCTATTCCATCGTCCCTAAAACTTTTGGATTCTGGCCAAACTCCTACGCAAGGGGTGAAGTCAGGAGATTATTTATTTAAAGAATTTGTTACATTTCTGGTTCTAGATATAAGCAATTAAAAAAGGAAACAGATCTTTCATTTTAGATTTTTACATAATTTCTTTATTTCATACTCAGATCTCAAATAAAACATTCTTACACTATGCACAATTAAAATATGGGATAAAATATTGTGCTTATATTTTTTCATACCTACTCTATTTCAACATTGTTAGATCAAAACTCAATTAACCTTCACCCATTCTATTTATCGTGGGATTATGATATAATAGTATTAGAGAAAAATAGATATAGTAGACATGAAAAAAGATAAACATAATATCTTATCCCATCAAATATAACACCTTAACTAATGAATTTCCAAACTTTCTTGGTTTTAATATATGAACTCAAGAAAGCATCCTGCCAGCTCAAGAAAGCATGTGTTGCTTGTCTCCAAGTAGTTTAATTAAATTTAAAAAAGTAGAAAGCATCTGATTAGTTATATAACAACATAATGGCAACATCAACCTTCTATCAATTCCAAATAAAATAAGGCAATAGTTATATAAGGAGGGTTATATTTATAAATTTTTTATTTACAAATTACATTATATACTTTGGAAGTACATTAAGTTACATTATATATTTTGAAAGTATATAGTATAGTTTACAAAAATTTGATAAATTTTTATAAACGGATAGTTTCCAAATTGTTTTGGATTGGCAACCTAGGCTCAATCTAATGGTTCGGCCGCAACGCCCATTTAAGAGATTCCAGTGAGATTTTTATACTTTCATAATAAGGGGTCTTTTATCCCCTGCACCAATTGATCTCACATTCAAAAGGTACGCCTCCCTAAAGCATACAGTGGGGGCCACTGAGCAAAACAAAATCTTATAATTAGAAAATATTTTTCACAAATAAATATCTAATAATTTATGAGTTGTTACTTTGCTAAAATATAGAAATATTGTGCCTTTTACATCTTTCCCTCTGTTAGTCTCCATCAAGAGATACTCACGATGACTCACTCACAGAACTATAATCGATACTATTTGTCAGAGATATATAAAAGTTATTAATGTAGTCTTACCCATTAGGTTGAGCTTTTGGGTTGAAATAGTTTTATACATGGTATCAGAGCCTCGTGTTCTGGATTTAATCCTCAGCCCCCACTTTCTATTGTGGAAATTTTTAGCACAAGTAGGTTGGGTATGTGCATTGCCCACCCTTTAAGCCTAGTGAGCTCTTACAGAAGGGTGATGCGTTAGAGATATATAAAAATCATTAATATAGCCTCATCCACTAGTGTAAGCTTTTGGGTTGGTTCTTTACATGACATCAGAGCTTTGGTGGCGCAGGGATTCACGCCGTCTCCCACTTTTTCGTGTGGAATTTCTTAATACATGTATGTGCATGTATATTGTCCATCATTTAAGTCCAGTAGACTCTCGTATTAGGGGGCATATTAGAGATATATAAAAATTATTAATGTAGTCTCACCCGCCGTCTTAAACTTTTGGATGAATTAATTCTTTATACTATTAACTCTAATAGCACTATTACATGGAGATACTTCACCCTATCAAATGATCAGATCTAATCTCACTCCCAACAAAACAGCTCACAAACTATATAGACTAAATTGATGTTGGCAATGATCATCATTAGTACGCACAATGTTGTTCTCAGAATTGTTAGTAGATAACTAACTGATTCTGATTGGATTAAGAAGCATCAAGTGTGGTAAAATTATAAAGTTTACCTGTATCAATGTTAGCGATAATTGTATTTTCACCAAATCTTCCCTTTTGCCATGCTGAGTTCATACCATTTCTTTGCAGTCCAAGAAACTCATATGAACGGGTAGTGTGCAGTTTATACTCTTTGCTCAAGAACACAGATATAACGTTTGGCTTTTCTGCATCAGGGGAAACATTGTGTCAACAAGCTAATTTGAAACTAAATTTAGAATGAATCATAAATTTATAATGAAGATGTTTATGACAGTGGAAGTATGGTATTGATTTTCTCACTTATAATATGTGCTGCTTCTTCCTCTTCAAGAACAGCTGCAAAGCCATTGATGTGTCTATTGTATGAATAAATAATTGCTTCTTTGGCCTTCTCATGGCTATGAATGATGAATATAAAGTTAATCAATCATTTTCTTCTAAACCAGAGCTTAGGTAGAATTTAATGTGGTTTTATCATTTTATACCTTCCCAAGATTGAACCCAGTAAATCATAATGAGAATATGTTGCAGTTTCAAGGTCAACAGATGAAGGGGTTGGACCATGAGAATGTGCTCCCAAGTAAACAATGTAGCACTGTAAACAGCGAATCAAAAACCAGCAATTAGTGAAGTGTAATCAAAATAATGTAATCCATCACCATCATCCAATTGCATAATCATCTCAATTTCAAAGTAGTAACTTCAAAACAATATGCAAACGAGCAACTAACAAGTAAAAACTGGCCTACCTGTTTGCTGGCATGACCAGTACTCAGCAACAAAGTGAAAACAAGAAAAGATAAAACAAGAAGGTATAAAATGGAGTGACCCATTCTTTTCAATTAGACTTGGGAAATTGTTTGGCATAGCATAGGGGCTCTATGCTGATTCCTCTCTTATATAATGAAAGGACCTGTGGCGGAGCATGATTTTTTATAACAGGGGAAAAAATAAAATTTTAAAATTATAAATTTTATTAAGACTAATAAAGATATTAACTATTATAAATATTTTTTAGGGACGGACTAATTATTAGTACCAATAGTCTATTGTTATTAAAAAATTATTACTTTACACACAAAAAATCAAAATTTAAGGAGGAGTGACCGTTAATGCTAGCTAGGGGTGCAAGTGGGTCGAGCCGGTCTACAGGGGCCTACGACCTAGCCTATATCGGACCGGACTTGGCTTATTACATATAGTCAAACAGAACAGACTCGAGCTTTTAAAGAAGCCTATTTAGAAAGTAGGTGATATATTTTTTTTTACATGTCGGGCCTATAAGCCTAGAAGCCGGCCTATATCATATTATTTATTTTAAATTAAATTAAATAATATTATTCATAGTAGTACTAAATGGTGATAGTTCAATTGGTGCATGTGAGCTAAGTAGGTGGTGGAATGATCTAGGTTCGTTCCATCATCAATACTATCTTTAAGAGTCGCATAAGATATGTACCAATCTCTACAATATCATAAAAATCAATATTATTGATGCCTATAGTTCTAGCTTTGTTGATGATACTATCTAAGCGTTAATATATGACGGAGATTGGCTACGTAATATGTATGGCTTGAAGAAAAAATAAAAGGTATAAATTTAATCATTTGAAAATATTTTATAATTTAATTATATTCGATTAAATTTTAATAGAAATTTGGTTATATTTTTTATATAGGAGGAACCAACATCTCTGTATGTGAAATTGCCTATACAAATCTATTAAAAGATTTTTTGTTTCTCAATCTTTTTTTTTGTTTCTATTCTTTATTCTTATTTTTATTTTCTACATTTACAAATTGTTTGTCAACTTATGTAATCTTAGAATTGTATTTATAGGGGAGAGAAAATGAAGAGAAGTTTTTGGCTACTACAAGCATTATGATGTGTTTGTTAGATTTATGTAGTTATTTTAATTTACATAGTATAGATTTGTTTGTAGGATATGATGAAATATATGTTATTTAGTTCCAACATTTTACTTCTGAAAGTGAATTAAATGCAGATTGTGATGAGTTTTGTTGTGATTCATGGTTCTGTTTGGACGTTGAAATTGTGATTTTTGTTTTAGCAACATAATTTGAGTATTTTGTGAAGTTTATTTATGGTTATGCTTAGAAGTTAAAAATTAACAGGCTAACAGGTCAAGTCAGGCCATTTGTTTTTTTATAAACGAGCCAAGTCAGGCTAATAGTTAGACTCGTATTAGGCTCGGGTTAGGCCTAAATAAATTTTTTTGGCATAGGCTTGGACTTTTCAGGCAAAACTAAACCCAATCCAACCCACTTTCACCCCTAATACTAGCCTCTTCCTCGGTCCAATCACCCCCCCCGGAAAGAAGATAAATAAAGGCACATAATTGTAGTGGAGGTCTTCATTAGAGATCTTAATCATGAAGTGAGTAAACAAAAGCATTTCTACTTTTTTTTTTTTGGGTAGTCTAGCATTTCTACTTTTTAATTTAATCTGAAATATACTATGATTTCAGAGGAAGGATATTTTGAGTCTGATGTACAACTAATAAATATTATTTTGATTTTCGTCATAACAGTTATAATTTATTAAATTATATCAATTAATTAATTATTAATTGCAAGTATATTATAGCCATAAATGAACGAAATCAATAACTAATATGAGAAATAAAACTTGTTAATCATATATTCAAGTCAAAAGATCCCTACTCATAATTTCAATACTCTAAATAATTATTTAAAAAGGAATACATTGTTACTTATTAAATTTTAGGGGGTGTATTAGATTAGAAATTTAAAAGACTTTTTTGAGATAAAAATTCTACAGATTTTAAAAGACATTTTAGAATTGAAGAGACTTTAAACACTTTTTTAAAAGACTTTTTTTACAATCAAGATTTCATAAGATTGGATTTTAAAGGATTTTAATAGAATTTATAAAATTTGAAAGGACATTATGGATTTATAAGATTTTAAAAAATCATATGAATTTTTAACAAACATTCAAAATTACAAGAGTCAATACAAAAAAGAAAGGTTATACTTACAACCTATTTTTGTTTACAACATTTTACAATCATATCTTAACCGTTGATTTCCGTCAATCAACGATTATCATTCATTGCAAATTAAATATTAATTAATGAGTTTGATTTGAGAAAATAATAACCATTGATTGACAGAAATCAACGGTTAAGATATAGTTGTAAAATATTGTAAACAAAAATAGATTGTAAGTGTAATCTTTCCCATAAAAAATAACAAAGAAATGCAATGAAATTAATAAAAAAAGTAAAACATAATATATTTTTCTCAATCAGTAAAACATAATACAATTTTTAACAAATATTCAAAATTTCTAAACAATAGCTTTTTACATATCTAATGGGTTGAAAATTATTTTCTTCATTTGGTAACAAAGCTATGCACATATGATTATAAGACCCAATTTTTTAATTATAAAAATAATTCTAATATTGCATATAGAACCTAAAGTTCATGATAAAATTTCATTTGGAATTTTTGCAATCGATCTGGAAATCTTGAAATTTTTGGAATTTTCTAACCATATGAATCTGAAATTTTGGGTTTAATTACATGAAAGTTTAGAAAATTTCTCAATTTTTTTCAATCGATACATTGAAACCTTAAATTGCTTTGGGGCTTTTGAAAAATAAGCTTTTAGTTATCTATTGACACAAAAATTGTTTGAAATCGTTTCCTATAGTGAAGGAATTTGTTCATGAATGTATTGTTACGAAATATAAGGTTCATATTATGAAAGTTTCAATCTTTTTTTAAATTGATATTGTTTCATTGATGTAAAACGAAAATTAGTTTGAGGGTTTTAGTTCACCTGTTATTTTTTCACCGTCTTATGTTGTTTTTAATACAAAAATCACACGTTTTGTGCCAAGAAAAATTGCGACCCCTAGCTTGAAAAATCACTCTTTAAACTTCCAAATTTTTCAAAAAATGGCTCAAAAATATATTATTTTTGAGATAGATTATATTAAAATCTCGTTGGTTTGTTGTTACTGGGTTGTTTTGTGATGAAAAGCGCTAAAAAATATGCTTTCTTTTTAGTTTTGACGAAGCTCTCATGACAGAACCCAATTTCGAGCAGTCAACCTGCCAAAGGAAGAAGAAAACACTGCAATAGAAGAATCTCAAGAAATTCTAGGGGTTGGGGTGAGATTGTGTGAGAGGCATCCTATTTATATTTTTTCACTAAAAAGTAAATCCACACCAATAGAAAATCCATTAAAATCGTCAGATTTTTGAATACCACGAGATTGTGATTCCATTGTTTAAAATCTTGATTGAATACCAACTGATTCTAAAATAATCCTTTAAAATCCTAATCGAATACCACATAACTTTTTTTCAATCCATTAAAATCCTAATCGAATACCAACGGATTTTTTTTTTCCAAAAATAATAATCCATTAAAATCCTTTGAAATCTCAATCCAATACACCCCCTTACAAACAAATTCACTTTAAATGAGTTTTTTTTAATCCAGCTCAACGTTTTCTTGTTTAATGAAACTTTATTAGGCAAAGAGTAAATAATAGTTTTTAATTCCTTTTGAAAAAAATTTCCAACCCTTCTGTCTTTCTTTATTCTCGATTTTATTTTTTTTAATGCATGTTCCTTGCGTGTATTTATTTTATTTTTTCGTAAAACAACCACTCCATCAAATAATTAACCACAGGAGGGAATTTCAGAATTTTTTTTCTTCATTGAAAGAATCACTCCTTCTTCAAGCTAGCATTATAGAGAAGTCCTTTATCAATATGCAATTTGTGGATGTAAGGGAACGAACGAGTCAAAGGGAGGATTTTATTTTAGGAATTAGGGAAGGAGAAACGAATAAGATTAATGTTAAATGATGATATATATAGAGGGAAAATGTGTATTATTTTAAAGGATGTAAAGTTGTGTCATTTTAAGTGAGAGAAAGAGATAGATAAAGGAAGAGAGAAAAGTGGAAAAAAATATAAAGGTGTGGACCCCACCTCTTTGTGAAAGTAAAATGACACAAGTTGTGTTATTTAAAAGGACAAACATTTTTCCCACACACATATATATATATAACCTTGAAGTATCCCTAATCAACTTTTTCCAGCCATTTTGTCCTCGGAGTACGGCTATAAGGCTAGCTTCTCATTGAAACAGAGGGTGTATTGGACTACTCACTGCTAGAAAATGCATAAACAACGACGAGCTTTTGCTACGGTAAATTAATCGTAGCAATTTGCAACAAAATTTGCGGCTGAATGAAAATTTGTGATGAAAATGGGGCCAAATACCCGTCGCCAAAAAACAGTCATAAATGTCGTCTCATTTTTTTCGCAAGGCCGTAGCAAAGATGGATAATTTGCTACGGGTTAGTGCAACGAATATTTTTACGACGGGTACATTGGTCATAAATCAGGGGGAGGGAAAATTGCGACGGAAGTTAGAGTCATCCTATCGCAGTTTACGATGGATTCTGCAACGGTAATTCCAAGTACAATTTGTGACGGAATTTACTTCTATCGCAAATTTTGAAATATAATTTAATGTATCTAATTATACACAGACTTTGTGAACGAGTATGCATCATGCCAAAATCAAGTAAATCCTTGTAAATCATCATGTCATAATATGACATATTCATTTTTCGATGACGACATAATCTTCTGGAATTAATTATGTTGCTCGCTTCTTCTTCTTGTTCCTCTGCTGCTATAGAACGCACAACCCCAAGGTTAGCTCCTCATTGAAACAGAGGGTGCGTTTGATCACCGTAAAAGAGGAATAGTGAGACTAATCTCCCTTCAAAGGGGAGACAGTTTCTCTCTAACCCCCAAAGAATTCCAAAATTTATTTTAGCAAAGGTTTGAGCCCTAAACCAAAGTAAACTCTTGTACACTCAGTTGCCAACTGAGCAACCCATGCAGATTAATAATGATTTTTTCCCTTGTTAGAGAATAATATAAATCATTAAAATGATCCTCACCCAACATCTTAATGTTTCGGGTTGAATTTGTTTTTTACATGGTATCAAAGCTTCCTTGACCACGAGGTCCACGAGTTCGATCCTCATCGTCCCCCATTTGCGGAATTAAATAAGCATAAGGTAAACCAAAAGAAATTTTTTTCGAGCCTATGCAATATCCACGTTTCAAACCTAAATGACTCTTGCGTGAGGGGGTGTGTTAGAAAATAATATAAATCATTTACAAAACCCTCACCCAACATATTGAGTTAAATTAGTTCTTTACATTCCTTTATATATACGAGTGGAGGGGCACTCCAAAGAAATTTAAATAAAATTTGTCGTTCAATTCTTATATTTAGTATTTGATTGGCTAATTTTTAAAATTACTTTTATTCATATTAATTATTTAGAAATTAACTAAACGTAAAATTTATTTTCAGACTACATTCGCATTATTCATTAAAGACTCGTAATAACTACTATTTGAACTCGTGGCATGATAATATATTTTAAGACTTCGTCAGTTGACTTTCTTTTTATATAATATAAAATGATTAATGATTTTTATATTTTATGAGATAATTTTATCTCATACTTATATATAAAAGTGTGAGACTATATTTTATTTTTCTTTATCTTCTCTTAACATGATTTCATATGAGCACCACATATGTTTATGGCTTTAATAGCTCTCATGTTGCTGTAGATTACAAAATTTGCAACAACACTTACTTTCATCAGGATCCGGTTCCGTATCTTGAATTTTTTTTTTTTTTAACTTCAGGATTCGGCTCCGTATCTTATGTAAGTTTTTTCATCAGCAGTGACAGCAGAAATGAGGAACCTATGTTTATATATGTATAGGATATCTCTGAGAAAGATTAATCACTTATATAAATATACTTTCGTTCGCTTGAAGTCAAAATTCTATGCATGCAGTGGAAGTAAATATATACTATTTAAAGACTAACATTAAATATGCTAATAATATTAGAGGGACAGTAAAGGTATAGGCAAGAAGACATGTTTTTTTTTATCATTGTGCTCCTTGTTAATTTAAAAATAATTAATTTACCCTTAGTCCAAACTTTTTTACTGATCTGTCCCTCTTTAATCGATTACAACACGTACATAATCAATTATATGTTCAAAAATAACTTTGACTGTTGACCTTGTGATGTAATCGATTACGTTACGGGTTGTAGTCGATTACAAAACCAAAAATTTGATCGTTAACCATGTGATATAATTGATTACATCACAACCAAAAACCCTATATGCAAATATCTTGGTCTCTTTCACTTATACATATTTTTTACACTAAAATCTCTCTCGTTTCTTATTTCTTATTCAACCCATCAAGAGGCTATTTCAGTCAACGATCTCCAAAGCTTTAATCTTGTGAAATCATTGTCATTATCCTTACGTATTCTAATTTTTTTGGTAAAATCCGAACCCAAACCAAATCCTACTCCAAATTTCGTACGAAAGATGAGCTTAAGTTCAAACACCTATGTTACACTTATCTACCAAAATGGGAGGCATTTTGAAGGTCTCAATGGTGACCAATTTGAAGGAGAAACAAAAATAATGAAAATCAAACGGGATACTACATACAACGAGTTCAAGGGGAGAATCCACCAAAAATTGGGGCTACAAGGCAGAGTCAATGCATTCATCGGTTGATAGCCAGGATAGAGACTACAGTTTGTAAGGATGTTATATACTACATTAGTAACAATATTTGTAATGATGTGGAATATGTCATAGATGGGTGAAAATGTTTGGACCAGAGACAAATTGATTATTTTTTAATTAATAAGGAGCACAATGGTAAAAAAAACCAAGAAGACATGAAGAAACTCGCCAAATGATATCTTAAAATAAAATAAAACTAAAACATATACCCAGCTAACTACTGCGCGTCAATTTTGAAAAAACTAACCATATCATTAAAATTGTAAAAGATTTTTTTTTATAATCAGATGGCAAAATTGTGGAGAAGTCCTTTATTAATATGCAATTTGTGGATGTTAGGTAACGAATGAGTCAAAGGGAGGTTTTTATTTTAGGAATTAAGGAAGGAGAAACGAATAAGATGATGTTAAATAACGACTTTTTCCCCTTTATTTATACAAGTGGAGGGGAACTCGAAAGAGATTTAAATAAAATAAAAGGAAGACTTCGTTATTTTAAGGATTTCTTTTTCCTGTCATAGACTGCCACCTAACATTTATTTATAGTAAAACCCATCTTTAACTTTCTTTCGTCCAAAATAAATAGAAAGAAATTCAAATAGATAACAAAGTTTAAGCAAAATATGCAAAGACAAATAACAAGATGACCACAGAGTCTAGTATTGGCATTGTACAATTGATTAAAGATATGAAGTAGTTATCAACTTATGTGAATATGATGAAATTTTAAGTTAAAAATTAAAGAACGTAATAAATTTTTTCTCAAATATATACAAGACTAATACAATTTTAATTTACATATAATTTTTTTTTTTTTTTGATAACAATTTACATATAATTTTAACTTTTAAGAAAGTGTACAATTTTTCACTCTTAAAACACTATTTAGTATAGAAAATAGTTATTATACTCATCTTTAAAAAATTACTTTAATTGACTGTAAAAGCTTTTAAATTTTTCTATAAACTACTATATATATATATATATATATATATATATATATATATGGGTCAAGATCATTTTACACCAGTGTAAGTTACACTCTCAATCTTGACCATTGATCCCACTTATATCTATGGGCTCTAATTTTTTAGTAATGTGAGTCATTGGATACAAGTGAATCAATGATCAAGATTGAGTGTAAGACTTCTAACTCTTACACTGGTGTAAGAATATCTTGCCCCTATATATATATATATATATATATATATATATATATATATATATATATATATTCAATATAAAATAGTGAAATAAATATTTGTTTTAACATCATACTTAATAAATCTTAACCTTCGCAAATATAAATCTTATTTTATGAGAAATGAAGGGAAATTTGTTTCGATCCAAGGTAAAAAATACCAAGTCTTATGGAAGATTTATAATATTGGTAATAGTAACCTATTATTAAAGGATTGGCAATGTCTAAAATGAAAACCACTTGAGCTAATTTACTTCTTTAGTTAATATGTGAGTTGTAGCGGAGTTAGAACTATATCTATATCTCACAATGGGTGAAGTAAATCAATGTAAGAATTCTTAAAGTAGTAATGATATGAACTAAAATTCAAAAGAGATATCGTAAGTGCTATCTCATGCAAGATTGAAACAGGAAGAATGTGAATGGGTACGATGATTTTATATTTTCGTAGAATAACAATTCATACAAGTAAGTGATTTCAGATATTTTCCTAGATAATATATATGTGGGAAATATTTTTTAATTTTGAGAAAGAGAGGCATAACAATTTTGCCCTGTACCTCATTATGTATGTGAGGAGTGCTCCATTACTTAGATGTACTGAACTATACGTGGTGAATGTTCCTCTGTTTTGCGGTCCATATGTTTACTATGGGGAGACAAGAATATAACCTTTTCATGGGCTTTCGTGAGTTTGCCCAAATGTATTGGGCATGTGACGGCCGTCCCGAATAATATGCAACGATGAATTAAAAAAGAAAGAAAAAAGCATTCAAATTTCTATGTCATGAGAGAAATTGATGAAAAGACAATATATAATGTACATGATGAAAAAAATATAGATATTTAAAAAAAGAATTATATAAAAAAACTCATATTCAAACTACTATTTCATGAGAAAAATTGATAAAATGACAATAACATATTTGATGAAAATATATGGACAGTTAAAAAATTATTGGATCAAGATTTTAAAAAATAATATTAGTTATAACAACTATAAACTTGATCTCAGCAAAATAAAAATAGAGGAGCCCAGAGGATCCACTGCGCATCTTTGACGATCCTTGTAATAATAGTTTCTATTATCAATTTTATTAAGCTCAAATTGGCGATATGGAATCATTATCAATGAGTCACTGATGGAATGGTCTAACTATCTTTGATGGCTTAATGATAAAAGTTAATATAATTTTAATGTTTGGTTAAGAATTTGACTCCTCACAAGTATAATGATATTTTACATAGAATTTTAAAAATCGGTTCAACCGAGCCCGAACCTTTCCGATTCGATCTTCACCAGATTGATTGTCTACAACTTTGGACGCATTGTGAGTCCTTTACCATTATAATAATATAATGGTAGAAGACCATAATTCAAAAATAGGATGCTCCAGGGCCATTAGAAGCTTTAATCAATAATGAAAGACAACTATATACCAAAAATAAAAAATAAAAATAATGAAAGACAACTAAATTAGATCAGCACCAAGTCTTTGTTTAGTATCGAGTCATTGTAAGATATTTCATAAAATAGGATTGTATGAGATTAGAACACACAAAAAATTTAGGTTTACTTCTTGAAGACATTATTTTTGATTTCTTGAAGGCTTCTTGTTTTTCTTGAGATTCCTGCAATGGAAAGATCAGGATCTTCCTCTGCAATTCACATCACTCCCTGATCACAACCGTCGATGGGGCAAGTTGTGGAGTAACAGTTTTCTAACACACTTTGAATGCAGAGGGGACCTAGCCAAACTTATTAGCCATAGTTCCCTTTTTATCATGGACCTATAGGTTAATTAGGCCTACACTTTTACCCACAGAAATCAGTTTACAGATATCCAATCTCAAACAAAAAAAATCACTTAATTAAATGGATTTTATACTGCACCCCATATGGATCATGACTTAGCTCATTTTTATAAACAAATAAGAAAAACTACAATTGATTGAAGCCCACAATTATAAAAATTCTAACATTCTCCCACTTGGGCAAAATCAATTGTATAATTTTAATTTTAAAAAGAAAACAAGTTATTTGAAAATGACTCTCACGCTAAAGACTAATTTTATAATATGGCCACATTTAAAAAAAAAACATGATCCAATGTGCGATATTTGAATATGACTTCATCCAACTAAAGTCAAACAACAATGAATCAGGTGGTGATTACATCCTTTATTGATATAAGACCTTCCATGGTCACAGTATCATTTGACTTCGTCGACTAGTCAGTAGTGTGGAGTGTAGCAAGAAAATAACATGACAATGTGATCTAAAAATAGCCAAACTGCTATTTTCTTTGTCATTCCTCAAATTTCTCTTGAATCCCTTAAAGCCAGAGACAATTCATGGTCTATCAAAAACCCATCATGTAATCAAATATCATGTCGACTGCGGGCCCTGTAGTCCTAACAACGCCATTATGTCTCAAACTCTCATATAGTGTCAACCACAGACATGATGATGATTCCAATGACACTAAGTTCCAAAATTATGCCTCAAATTCCAATATAATGTCAACCATAGGCATGGCGGTCCCAACGATACTGACTTCCAAAATCTTTCACAATTGAATATATGCAATAATAAAACTCAAATCCTTATTAGTTTGTTCAAAATAAAATTTTTCTGTCAACCAAACATTAATTGAATCCAAAATGAATGGTTCAAACCCCTAAGGGTAGCTCAGTTGGCAACTGAGCTTCCAAGGATTTGCTTGGGTCAGGGGTTCAAACCTGTCTCAAGCAAATTCTTGGAAAATCTTTGGGGGCCAGAGGACGTGCCTCTGTCCTCGAAGGGGGGATTAGTCTCATCCTTCCTCCGGTAGCGAAGCTCAATGCACCCGTTGTTCCAATGAGGAGCTAGCCTTCGGACCGTACTCCAAGGACAAGGTGACCGGAGGAGGTTGAATGGGGATACCCTCCAGGTTATACCAAAAAAAAAAAATGAATGGTTCAACACAACAAGAAAATAATAAATAATTCAAACTCCCACTAATAAACTAAATCAAAGGAACTTACTATGCCCATATTCTTCACTTACATTTTAAATACCATGGGCCTAAGTCCTTTAGTTAAAGAGTTGAACCATATGCTTAATAATTAAGTCATCAACAAAAATAAATAAATAAGATCCACAACTAATTAATAACCTGAGAATTCAACATTATTTTTATATCACTTAAAAATACAGTAAAATCCAAAACAGGATACAAAATTCTTCATTATAGAAAGTTCATTTCAAAATAAACTCATGTCCTGATATAAAAAACTAAGCAAATATCTTCCACTGACTCCATAGTAACTTCAAGATCACCCAAAATCAATTATATCCCTTCCCCTAAAGAAAATATCAAGTATACTCTCCACATTAACTATAGGCTAACTTTAACACAATACCTTATCAAGATCAAAATTCATAATAAAAAATCTAGATCTCATATCTATTCATTATAATTTAATCCAATCAACAATTCTATTATGACATTGTTATCATTCATATCAAAAGTATATTTATTACATTAAATGCAATTATATTAATTATGGGTAATCAAGAAATTTTAACAAAATAATTAACATATTATAAACAGTCCTTTTGACAGAGTATATAATCACAATTATTTTACATGATTAAAAATTCAATCTCCATGTATGTTTCACAAATTACTGCTACAATAACCCCCATTGGGCAGATAATTGCAAACAATAATTTTTGTCAATAAAGAACTCTAACAATTCACAAATAATGTTCTGAATAATCGTGTCCAAATAATATAAAAAACCTTATAACATGTGTTTTCAAAATTTATATTGCATTAAATAAATTATAACTTATATACAAATTCTAATCTCCAATATCAACAATTATACATCTTAGCTCATTAATCAAACACAAATTGCAGAGTACACAAAATCTACACTAAATTAAAGAGTAAGTATTAACATTATAATCATCCTAATTTATAATAATTTTTTCATTAATTAAAATTCAAAAAAGGAACATAAATATTTATATATGTCACAAACAAAAATAAATATTTCAAGAACACTGAATAAGAAATCATTTAAACATACTTACAAATGGATTCAAATAAAAAAATACAATATAAAGGCCAAAAAAGAATGCATTTGAAGAAACTATAGGACAAGATACAACTTCAATTAGATTATGATATTATAATGAGGCCAACATAATAATACATTCCCCTTTAGGCAGAATGCACTAACCAAGGTTGTCACCAAGGTCAAAACCTCATATGAGTTAATCAATGAGCACTACACTGGGTTTAGAAATTTATCCCCTTTGGGCAGATAGATTCCTAAACCAATGAGCCTCCAATAACTTCATCTACAATCTCAAGAAGAAGTTGCTCATGATGAGTTAATCATTGAGCACAAGAAGTTATTATAACAAGGCCAACATAATAGTAGATTCTCCTTTGGACAGAATACACAAACCAAGGTTTAAACCAAGGTCAGAACCTCAGATGAGTTAATCAATGAGCACAACATTGAGTTCGAAAATTCATCCCCTTTGGGAAGACAGATCCCTAGACCAATAAGCCTCCAATAACTTCATCTACAACCTCAAAGAAAAATTGCTCAATGAGCATACACCAACTTCAGAGATTTGTCCTCTTTTGGACAGACAAATCACCTAGATCAATGCACCTCCATTAACTTCATCCCAAATAAGCTCACAGTTATAACACACAATTACCCCCTTTGAGTAGGGAATTGCATGAAATAACTAAAATTATTTCTTAAATTTTACAAAGAAATTTTCATCACAAACCAATATAAGTAATCCCACTTTGGTGGCAAATTGGCAATTACCCATAGTAATTCATGAAAACTCTAGCACCGAAATTAATTTTTTCTTGCCCAAAATCATAATACAATCAATAAAAAGGTAAAACACCCCTACCGATCATGAATTCAAAACAATAGCAATCCCATTCAAGTCTTGAACTTAAACATTTCAAGTGGAAGCATTAACCTCAATACTCAAAAATATTAGAGCAAGCATTAAAATCTCGAAGCAATCAACACTACATCATAACCACATCGAAGTCATATACCTCTCGCTATAATATATTCAGAAAAATAATAAAATATAACATAAAGTTGACCATTCCTCTTGCTACCAAAATCTCAAATCAAAAAAATGATAATAACGAAATATGTCTAAATATAAACACATAAATAACATACACATTATTCATCAAATTTTTAACTAACCTTTAATGAATGACCTTTGATGTAAACATCTACTTAACTAATAAGGCTTCCAATACAAATAAAAGGGTATATGATAAATACTTTCTTATTCAATTTTAATTTTTTACACACCAATTGAAAATACAAATGAATCATAATAATTAAAAGGGAGCAATTGTAAATAATTCAACATAATATTATATTAATAAGGTGCCTACAAATATAATATTATAATGTACCATAAAATCACATTTAATTATAGCACCACACAAATAATATTTAGTAAAGGTTAGGTCAATATTAGGTTCACAAACGCCTCGTGCATCATAATCTGTAAATAAACTTCACAATATTAGGTTCAAATAAGTCTTCTTCTCCATCAAGTATGAAGCATGTTACATCAACATTTATATCCCAAACAAAACATAAGAAATGTTGAAGTTATGGAGCATATTATTTTTTGCAAATCGATTGTGGTGGCATAAGCAATGTGGAATACTGTGTAAAATCATATCAACCATATATAACACCACCATCAACAAATGAAAAATCGAAATATATTCCAATTTTTTTTATAAAATTAATATTTTATCAAAATATTATTTATTTATTTTTCTTCCACATATCTCATCCAAAATTCTTCTTGAATCTAAAAGCTCCCAAGGTCTCGATTTTTATCGTGGTTATATTGGATCTCCTCATCATTTTTTGTATTGCAGGTCACACGTTGAAAATCGTGCACAAATAAGTGAGGATTTGGAAGATCACATTTAAAAATCAATTGTGTTTTGATATTTTTAAATAATTTTTATTTTTTTTAATAGCATTATCTAAATTACCAAATACCACAATACCATGAAAATAAGTTTCGGACTTCTCTGAAACCAATATCATCCATTCCATTCCAAATACCTCACAACCATGACAACAAATATCAAAATTCTATTTTTATAATGTACAAAAACTTAGGGATTTAAAAATTGTAAAATCCCCCAAAATTAATGAATTTAATTTCTTCAAAATAAAATAAAAATTAATTTAAAAGTTATATATTCAAGAACCATTGAGGGTAGCAAAATCCCAAAATATGCAATCACGTCCAATAATAGATGATTGGGTCCTAAATCATATAATTTAGGCTCTAATACCAAATGTAAGATATTTCATAAAATAGGATTATAGGACATTAGAACAACAAAAGATTTAGGCTAACTTGTTGAATACATGATTCTTGATTTCTTGAAGGCTTCTTGTTTCCTCTTAGGCTCTTGCAATGGAAAGACGAGATCTTCCTCTACAATTCACACCACACCCTGATCACAATCGTCAATGGGGCAAGTTGTGGAGTAACGGTTTTCTAACATTGTGAATGCAGAGGGACCTAGCCAAAATTATTAACCCTAGTCCCCTTCCCATCATGGGCCTACGAGTTAGGCCTACACTTTTACTCACACTAATCAGTTTACAAATATCCAAGCCCAAACAAAAGGATCACTTAATTAAATGGGCTTTATACTGTACCCTATATGGATCATAACTTAACCCATTTTTATAAAAAATAAGAAAAACTACAATTGATTGAAGCGCATAATTATAAAAATTCTAATAGTCATACCTTAAAATTCGTTGCTTTACAGGTTGCGAGTTGTGACAGCCATGACATTTTTGTCCTTTCATGGGATAAGATATCGATCAGAGGAAAGAAAATAAATAGTATAAGACTTTTCTTTTTAATTTAATTGTGAAAATTGAACACATAACCTAATATAAACTACCAACATCCTTCACCACTGGATTAAATCTAGTGGCTTAGGATAAGACTAGTTTTACTTTTAAGAAGGTTAGTCATTATCAATTTTCATAATAAATTACAGTGTAATTTATTATAGAATTGGTAAAATTCAAATAAAAAAATCACAAGAAAATCAGAAAATAGAGACATATGATATGATTTTAATCTTTTTTTTTATAGCCAACAGGGTCAGAGCTCCAAAAACAAAAACAAACAAAATAAAGACAGAACACCAAAATAGAAACAGAAGCTACTGGATTACCAGAGCTCGCGGTCTTCTCACTCCAGTAAGATCAGCCAGATAAATAACGTGAATGCCAAGTGGTGGTTCTTCACAAAAAAGATATTGCACAGCCTCATCACGCACTAAGATAAAATTTGCCATCCAATCCTCACAAGCATTTCCTTCCCTGAACGTGTGATTGAAACTAACCGACCAATCTTTCTGAATCCATGCTCGTATCCGATAAATCAACTGACTCTCACGAGCTGCTGCACTCTGGGAGGTGAGCACAGTGATAACACAAAGTGAATCACTTAGCTGCACTCTGGGAGCTGCTGCACTCTAAATCCATGCTCGTATCCTCGTAACAGGTTATTTCATTTCCGTATTCATAGCTGATTGACATCTAATTTGTAATGGACCTAGAGTCCTCATTTATGTATATAATTACCCCAGTAGAGGAAGAATAAACACACAGAAATATTCATAATATGGCACAATTGTTTTGACAGGAAGCAACATCTATATTCAGAATCTAATTTTGTCATTCAATTCTTATACTTAGGGTGTTTGGTAGGGGTTTTTGTTGTAGATATCCATGCAACTTCCATTGGTATTTCAGCTTGACCATGTTTGATATAAGACTCAAAAAAATTTAACTAGGAAAATCCTTTTCCCAGCCATTTTGATTTGTTTGTAAAATTTCATGAAAAATACTATTCCAAAAACCCACATGAGAGATGGTATTTTGAGGTTTACTGGGAAAAGAAAAAAAGGAGGTTGAATTTGAGACGAAATTGACCCTTATCACTGTTGTTCATAGCTTTTTATTTTCACTGGCTTTTTATTTACCGACCTCATGTACTCTGTTGAGTGACTAGTCGAGTACGTTTGACTAGTCGAGTACGTTTGCTCAGTCTCTTTCTTCTATGGAGATTCAAAAAGTAAAGTGGTTATTTTTGTAATTTTAACCCATTTTTCCATCAATATTTTACCTTCATCCAAACATAGACTTAGAAAACTTTAAACAATTTTCCTGGTAATATTTCGCCCTACCAAACAACTTTTTTTCAACTTTACCATCAAACTTACTTTTCCATCATTTCCCCGATAATTGTATTTACCTGGTAAAAAAAATTTCTCCTCCACCAAACGTCTCTTTAGTATTTGATCCAAATGTCAATCTGGTAGATTTTTTTCTCTTCTGCTTACAATAACGCTGACTTATATAAATGTGACAGGAACAAAATTTGTAATAAAAACCAAAAATATCTTTTCATTAACAGTTAAAAACTTACAAATATTGTCATTTGAGCTTCTTGTATGATAGTACATTTTTCTTGAGATTTCATAACTAGATTTTTTTATATTATATAAAAGATGTGCTAACTGCTAACAGGTTGATTCTATTCATATTAATTATTTCGTAATTAACTAAGCGTAATTTTTTATATATATATAAATGAGAATGGAACACACAACATAATGGAACGTAATAAAATCCCTTATCACTAGATAGTGACGAATCAGAAAATTTTATTTATATGTGCATATTTAGTCTAAATATTTAGTGGAGGGGGTTTGGGGGCAGTGTCTCAGAATTTTTTTTTTTAAACAAAGTTCTTAAATGCATTAAAAAATAAAAGAGTATAAACAAAAAGAGATTTATATCCTTCATGTTACACGAATCAAATTTTTTGTTATGTTAAGAAAAAGACAAGATCAATTCATTGAATAATGTGTCATCTCACTTTCTTTAATAATATATAACTTGTCTTTTTCTTAACATGACAAAAAATTTCATTCATATAATATGAGGATATAGTCCTCAAACAACAAAAGAAAAGAAAACTTCAACTTAATATAAAAAAAATAGTAATTAACTTAATAATATAAATCCACTAAAACATAAATAGTAAACAAGATGTGTTTTTTTTCTTAGTACATGTGCTTGTAATGCAGCAACTAAAATTGCTCCTTAAGTGACATTCTTAATTAATTAAAAAATATCTCTTTTTTATTAAAAAATATATGACCAAATTTATGTGTACATTTATACATATCGGTAACCAAATAGGTCTGCCAATATCACTAGATCAATCCTAATAGCTTAAGCGTAAAATTTATTTTCATACTACATTCGCATTATTCAATAAAAACTCGTAAATACTACCATTTGAACTTGTGGCATGATAACATATATTTTTATGACTTCGTCAGTAGACTTGCTTTTTATATAATATATAAATAAACTTTCATTCGCTTGAAGTCAAAATAATAATAATTTAACCAGTGGAAATAGATATATACTATTTAAAGACTAGCAGTAAATATGCTAATAATATTAGAGGGATCGTAAAGGAATCGGCAAGAAGACAAGCAGAAACTCGCCAAATTATCTCTTAAAAAATAAAATAAAACTAAAATACCAAGCTAACTACTGCGCGTCAATTTTGAACAAACTAACCATATCATTAAAAATGTAAAAGATTTTTTTATAACCAAATGGCAAATATCTTTAATAATAAAATATTATTATTATTTGGCTTGTCTATTAAATTAATAAGTGGTTGTTATGGCTTTGAGTCAAATACGAGGAACAAACAAGAATAACATCAAGGGAAAAACATTTCTCATATAAGTGTTTTCTTATGTTGTGATCTTCAATTTGTATGTAATTTTTTTTATAGATATGGAGCCCACCATTAATTAAATCATGAGGAAATCAAAACCATAAAATCAATAAAGAAACAATAGTAGTTAGATCAATCGGTCATAAAATGATTTCCCCCTTTTTTTTGTATTTTCTATATTTGCAGTTGGTTCTTCATTTTTTATTGGTCGCTTACTGTTTAGCCAACCAAAGGTAAAAAAACGTCCCTTTCATTTCACATGAAAGTTCAGTCCATTAACAATATTTTTTATTTTTCCTTTCCTACACAGTAATACATATTTAATTAACAGAAAAAAAGTGATGAATATTCCGTAAATTTTTTTGGAGAAATCATTGTTGTCAAATTTTTTTAAAGAAACTACATTCCGTTGAAATTATCCAGGGAATCCTTTCTGTCAAAATTTTGACAAGTTGATAATAGTGTTATTAAAATCAGACCGATCCGGTCGGGTAGACCCAGAAACCGGTAAATCAGTTATATAATCGGTTCGGTTGAAGCAATGGATCGGCTATGCATCAGAAATGGTACGACCCGGCTGGTTTTCATAAAAACCGATGACCCGGTCAGTTAACCGGTGACCTGGCTCGGCCCAAAAAAAAATTCCAAATTTTTTTATTTCAAAAAAAATCATAATAGACATATTTGAATACTTTTTTGCTTATTGACTTACATAAGTTATGTACCTACAACACTAATATTATCTCAATTATGTACTATGCAGAAAATTTTAAATTAATTTATAGTTAGAGATGTCGTTTTCTGAACTTAAAGCCCCGCATCACGATCATTATATTTTTGTTTGATCTTTTATTGGATAATAATATGTAATTTATTAAATTTTATATTAAAATATTTGAATTTTTTTATTTTTTTAGATGTTTAAGTATGTTTATAATTTTTTAATATAAATTATAAAATTGCATATAATTACCGGGTCATGTGGTTGAACCAGTAACCCACTGGTTGAACCAGTGACCCAGTACTTCGACCGGACCGATTTTAATTACTATCGGTTCAGACTCTACCAAGGTCAGATATATGTGTTGGGTTTGCTCTTTTACTAAAGCCCAAATGGGTTATTAGTATGAGAAGAGCCCAAGGAACCTAGAGCCCAATGAGCTAGGGTTTCTTGGAACCCATATAAATAGTACCTCTTAAGTCATCAGCCTCCTAGGTCCTTTTTGTGAGAAAGAGGCAAGCTTAGAATCTGATCAGTGCCCACACACTTCCCCTTCCTCCTCGAGAGATAGTTTGGAAGATCTGCCACAGTCCAGCTTCAAGGAGGTTGTTCGTGCTGCGGCGCTGAGGTGAGCTGTTCGTGAAGAGGAATCCTACAAGGGAAGATTCTACACGAGACCTGCACACCGAGAGGTAATTGTGAAACAAGGATGATTCGGTAAGCATACCAATGTACTAGGTCCTAAACCGCTTCCGCATAAATCTAAGATATCCATCAATTGGTATCAGAGCCTTGGCTGTACATTGGTATGTGAATCTAGTTTCACTATTCATGTAATTAGTTTTGCTTCTTGAAATGTGGCACCTAGGGTTCTAGGATTATGGTATGAATCTAGCATGTGTATTTTATAATTCATTTTCATAAAAGTTTAAATTTTAATCGGTAAAAATGCTTTAATCCATGGTTAGGATCTCTCGTGTATTTCTCGATTTGTAACAAGGAGGCTAATCCCATATGATTAGGTTTCCTCCTTGCTGTTTTTGTTTATTTTTGGAATTTCTGTGTATTTTTTCAATATTTTGTAAAAGTTCAAGATCGAGAAATCGCGAGGAAGATGCGCAGTCAGCACTGTCGGAGACTTTTCGAGGACTTACCGGTCTCGGAATGGGGCTATCTATATATGGTTGGAAAGAGGACGGAAATACGAACGCAACGGTGGGTGGATCGCCGCCATAGGATCCTTCACGCTCGCCCACGCGCCTCCACAAGCGGATGAGAGTGGTCGCCACTCTCCGGCAAAGAATGGGAGAGTGAGGGAGCGTCCGGCCACTTTTTCGGGTGGTTCCGGCGGCGGTGCACTCGTCTCTACGTGGCGGTCCTTCTCCTGGAGTTTCAGCCTGATTTGACTTCGGGTGACGGCGTGGCAGACCTGACGGCTAGGGTTCCTCTTTCGCGTCCTAGGGTTTCTCGCCAAAGGATTGGGTCTTTGGGCTTTTGGGCCCATGAAACCCTAAAGGGGCTTGAGACAGATACTATGGGCTAGGCGAAAGTCGAATTCCAAAGTTGTATTATTTAATTTTATTTTATTTTATTTTCTTTAAAATAGGAAGGCCATGGATTAAAGTAATTATGATTTATTATTTAATGCTTTTATTGATTGGTATAAATTATATGATTGATAACATGCTTTATTGCGATGACATGCCATATAGAATAGGTGGTGCCATATTGTTGCATAACTTGTATGATTGCATGAGCATAATAGCTATTATGTCTTCAGCGACTAGTATGATAGTTATTACGGGATTATTTTGATTTTAAATCATCCTAAGAAATTAATTAATAATTATTATGATTTTTATTAAAAATCTAGATTAATAATTGAATTAATTAATTTTGGATAATTAACATCAAGACAAATAATCGTTATGAAATTATTTTGATTTCAAATTATCCTCATAAATGATAATTATTATGATTGTTGCAATCTAGATTAATAATTAAGTCAGCTATTTGGATGATTTAAATCTAGAAAAATAATTAGAGAAAATTTCCTGAGAGAATTCTTTTATTTTGCGAGTAATTTGTGGGTTTTCTGAAATGGTCATGGAATAACACACGCTGCATCCAACCTTCATGTATCATGATTGTTTGGAGCACACGCTGACGTAAAGTGACCAGATTTCAGGACCTTAATGCTTTCAAAATTATGTTAAGCTTAGTGCACGTTTATCGGCGCTCTTACTTATATAGTTTTTGAAATCAAACAAAGGATACTCTCAATTAAATAATTCTTGAAAATTAGAAAATGTTGCTTATGTTGAATGGAAGGAGATTTAAATTAAGAGATTAATTTAACCTTCAAGCGCATTATAGGACCATTAATAAAATAATCATGTGAAGTCCCATCGAATAAGCATGATTGGAATTAAATATCTATGGGAGGAGATTTAAATTAAGAAATTAATTTAACCACCAGGCGCATTGTGGGCCTATCAATAAAGTAATCATGTGAGGCCCCAACGGATTAGCATGATTGGATTTTATTGGGCCTAATAATTTCAAAATTTTAATAAAGTATTGTACGGCCCATCGTCAATAATACTAAGTTATTAAAGATAATTTTGAAATTAAACAATGAATTCGACAGGGCTTATGAAAATTCTCAAACAAAAATGTTGAATGGGTGAAGGTTTTAAAAATTAATTAATTTTAAAACCTGTGGGCTCCATTTGTGGGTTTATTAGTGAAATGGTTATCGCTGAAGCCCCATCGGATAAGGATAATCAGATTTCACTAGATTAAATCTTAATAATTTCAAAATTTTAGTAAAGTATTGTACGGCCCATCGTCGGCAATGCTTAGACACTAAGGATAATTTTGAAATTAAACAATGGTTAATTACATTCAACTTTGGTAAAATTGTTAACCCTCCCATCGAGGCTCTGGCAATGGCACTGAAGGCCCAAATAACAATTTTGGTTTTTACAAGTGACTTGCCCATCGTAAGCCTTGTAACAATAAACAAGAGTAGTTATGAGGATCTACTCGCACTTCGTTTGTTTATTGCATTATTTGTTTGTAATTGTGTGCTTTATATGTTTTTCAGAAAATATCTTAGAAATGATTTTGAGTCGAAAACCTCTAGATGGTACCAACTATGAATAAGTGAAAAGCAAATTTTTTGATATTGTTCTAAAACATGGAAGCTAAAATTTGTCCTGACAATGCGAGGGCCATAGCAACCTGCAGAGAATGCGTCTAAGGAAACTAAGATGCATTTCTCAGATTAGGAAAGGGCAGATATGGTAGTTCGCTGCTATATTATTGTCAGTCTTTCCAAATACTTGCAGAAGCAAGTGTACATGATTAAGAGTGGAGTAGAAATGCTTCAGACTCTTAATGACATGTTTGCTGAGTCTAGCAGTTCTGCTAGACAGAATGCAGTCGATGCAGATTTTGCTAAGAGTCTTGTTAAATCCAAAGGAAAACCCAAGGGTGGTAACAAGAACAAAATGACTTGGTTATCAGTTGTCAAACCAGTTGCTATGAAGAAGCCGCAAGACAAGTTCTTCAAGTGCAGACTGAAGGGATACTGAAAGAAAAATTGCCCAGAGGTGATGAAAAGAACCAGACATGGGCATATCAAGGCCTGATCAGTGAATGAATTATTGATTCAGGAATCACTGATTATGTTTGTTACTCTTTGTAGTAGTTCAAACATGGCATACCTGTCAGCAATGGACATAGATATCTTAAGCTTGAAAATGGAAACTTGTGTCTGCATTTGCAGTATGACAAGTTATTTATACGACTATGGTTTTGAGTGACTGTTTATTTGTTCCGGATTTCAAGAGGAATTCAATTTTTGTTAGTTGTTTTGGTTAAAACATGGTTTGACAATGCAATTGATTCCTCAGTTACATTTCGAAGTTCATCTTCGTCTTGTTTTGTTCTGGTACATTGTTTAAATAGTCTTTATTACCTATGTCCTATACCCTTTTTAAATTTGTTATGTTGAATGGAAAGGATGATGAACAAGAACTTTCACCAAAGAAATAAAAGTTTCAAATGAAACATAACTTTGGCCTTTGTGATTGAGTCACCTTATCTCAAGTAGAGAATATGTTTTAGTTAAAAGATAGACTGAAAGTTCAAGAATCTTTTAACTAACAGCTACATGTTAGTCCTATTTGGAAGGTAAAGTGGCCAAGCAATCCTACAAGGGCCAAAAAGGTTTGCGCAACTATTCAACTGGAACTGGTACATACTAAAGTATGTGGACCAATTAGCGTTCAGACCAGAAGAGGTGATGAGTACTTCATTATATGAATGTTTACTTTGGATTTGGACAGATGAACCAAGTGCGCCATAAGTCTAAAGCTTTTGGAAATTTTCAAGAGGTTTAGTCTGAGGCAGAAAAGCATGTAGGTGTTCAAATCAAAACACTTTGGTCTACTAAAGTGTTTGGCTACCTGTCTGGTAATTTCAGGTCTTACTGATTTAAGAGGGGATAGTTTTTGTAACTGTCAACTCTAAGAACGCATTAGTTGAATGAAGTTGCAGTATGCAAAACTCAAACATTTCTAGACTTGGTGAAGATCATGTTCAGTTATTCATCTTTGCCAATGTTGTTCAAGGGAGATGCCTAAGAGAAGAAAATCTATCTTCTTAACTTGGTTCCATCAAAGTTTGTTGTAAAGACACCTAAAGAATTATGGAAAGGGTGCAAGCCCAGATCAAACCATATTCGGATTTAGGGTGCTACAGCACACGTCCTACAACAGCAGTCAAATGAGATGGAATCTTGTATGGAAGAGTGCATATCTTTTGGCTACCCTAATAGAACTAGGGATGATTTCTTATTTAGTCTTAAGGACAAGATAATCTAAGTGAGCACTCACATGATTTTCTTAAAGGAAGACTAGATGAGAAATTATAAGCTCTTAAGTTAGGTTATTCTTGATGAGATTTATCTCAGATCAAGAATTTCCAGAATCTCTAGAAGCTTCATCTACTGTTCCCTTGATTGTTCAAGAGGGGATATATATATCTCTAAGTGAACAAACAAGATAACCATGATTGGAAATTCAACATGATAATATATAAGTGAAACTAGTAGAAATATTAGTATCACATGTAAAGGAACAATATCATGGATAAGCGGATCCTCAAGAAATTGAAGATCCATCATTTGACCAACTCTTTGTTTTACCTATAAATACACAAGGTCTAGTGCAGTACATTCGTAGTGGGAGAAAACCTGGTTAACTCTCAAGTTGTCTCTTGTTGAGTGATATTGATCCTACTAGTTACGATAATGCACTAGAAGATGTTGTTGATCAAGTGTTGGCAGGCTATGAACAATGAGATGAAATACTTGTATTTCAACTCTGTTTGGTCCTAGTAAAGACACCAAGATGGGTAAAATCCACAAGGTGCATGTGGACATAAAAGGCAAAGAGAGGATGGACAGAAAGGTGAAAACCTTCAAAGGTAGCTTGGAGGCATTTTTTGCCAGACGCCATGCTTGAGTCTATCCAGATTCTCTTGGTTGCTATAAGTCTCAATTATGAGATTTAATTTTGGGAGTTGGATGTCAGGATATCTGCATACTACAACCCAAAAGGGTTTATAGCAAATGGGTAGGAACACACGGTATGCAAGTTGTGAAAGTCTATTACATAGACTTAAGCAAGCATCCAGGTCTTGAAACATCAATTTTGATCAGGTTATCAAAATTTTGATTTTGAGAGAACCTTGATGAATGATGTGTATTTGTATGTAAAGGATACAATGGAAGACAGTAGCTTTTCTGGTACTTTATGTAGATGATATGCTCCTTATTAGAAACAATATGGAGGTACTATCAAGCACATAGAGTTGGCTAAGTTAGTGTTTTGGTATGAAAGTACTGGGGAAGCCAATTATATTCTTGGTATAAAACTCTTATGAGACCGGAAGAATAAGTTGTTGGCATCACCTCAGGCTACTTACATTGACAAAACTCTTGCCAAAATTCAACATGAGAATTCTAAGAGAAGAATTATAATTCTCAGATGTGGAATTCATCTTCCTAAGGAGTGACCAAAGACTTCTAAGAAGGAAGAATGCATGAGTAAGATATCTTATGCTTTGGCAAAGGTAGACTCACGCATATCATGTTGGGCGTTAAACCAGACATCTGTCACGTAGTGGGAGTAGTGAGATAGTACCATTTTGAACCTAGAGGAATACTAGATTATTGTTAAGCATGTACTCAAGTATCTTTGGAGAACGAGAGATTATATGCTGGTATATTCTAGTGGGAGTCTTGAAAAGCTGAGTTTTCAAAAATTCAGTTATTTCAAGTGGATATTGACTCAAGAAAATCAACCTCGAGCTATGAGTTTTTCACTAAACTCAGATAGCATTAGAGGTAGATCTTGCAGACCCAGTTACTAAGAGTTTGCCTGAACTTGTGTTCGAGAGGCATGTTACTTCTTTGGGTCTTAGGAGGATCCCAGACTTGCATTAAGCAAGTGGGAGTTATTGGTTTCATTGCGCTCTTGGAGTAAGACGATGAAACAATAAAATAATTTTCTGAATTTCATAAATAAGGTTTTATTTATTTATTTTGCGCACTATTTACAGACATAAAGGTCCGGATCAAATTGTGAAGTATATGATCATATGGATACGTTCATGGAGGACATGATCATAGGTTCTCACAATTGATGAATGAAGTCACAGCCGTTAAATAAAGTTGGGCACTTTATTCAGGCTGCAATATTTTATGAAATGATTTTGTCCGAATCATTGTAAAATATTGGTGTGAATTAACATTCACATTGAAAGGATCAAGGAGAGATTTGATTAAGGTTGTTTTTCTGTCATAAGGTATCAAATCTCCAGTTAACTATAGTTATGTGATTGCTCTTAATCCTGAGTTTATTATAAATAGGTAATCAAATAGTTTTCATTCTTTGATTTACCAACGGGTGAGGTTCGATCTATTGACGGCCAATAACTCGGTATTTTGGGAGTGAGTTTATTTGATTATCGGTATTTATGAGATAAACAACATGGAATTTGTAGGATATGTCCCCTTGATATGTTTCGGTACTTGGATATTAAAGACACTGGCCAGTGCATGTAATCCATCAGAGAAACTATTATAGTCAAGGGAATAAATAATTGATTGAGTTACAGAAAACTTGTCAATCAATTATAGACATTTTACAAAGGGGCGATGCATATTCATGTTATAAGTGGTTTTAATCTTGGAGTTCAAGTTCGGGCTTTTAGTGGAGTAGCACCGAATTAGATAATCATTCGTTGATTATCAGGAGCCTTGATTAATAACAGATGGTAGATCCCCAAGCTAGCTTGAGACAAGGGATGGGGTATTTTTCGGATAGATGATGACTTATGGGTTACATGATCTTGGATTTTACGACTCAAGTTTGTATCCAAAAGAGCAAGTGGGAGATTGTTGGGTTTGCTCTTTTACTAAAGCCCAAATGGGTTATTAGTATGAGAAGAGCCCAAGGAACCTAGAGCCCAATGAGCTAGGGTTTCTTGGAACCCATATAAATAGTACCTCTTAAGTCATCAGCCTCCTAGGTCCTTTTTGTGAGAAAGAGGCAAGCTTAGAATCTGATCAGTGCCCACACACTTCCCCTTCCTCCTCGAGAGATAGTTTGGAAGATCTGCCACAGTCCAGCTTCAAGGAGGTTGTTCGTGCTGCGGCGCTGAGGTGAGCTGTTCGTGAAGAGGAATCCTACAAGGGAAGATTCTACACGAGACCTGCACACCGAGAGGTAATTGTGAAACAAGGATGATTCGGTAAGCATACCAATGTACTAGGTCCTAAACCGCTTCCGCATAAATCTAAGATATCCTTCAATATGACTAGTATTTTACAAATTATTCAATGTTACAACTATCAAATTAATATTTTGACAATAATTATTAATTTATTAGTTACATTCAACGCTTTAGTTTAGCAGTGGATGCAAAAAGTTATAGTACCTTGATATCATTAGTCTGATTGGTTATTTGGTTTTTGGATTTACCTTGCTATCAATTTTTATCTGATGTACAATATTCGACTTTGACTTAGTTTAGACTCTACCAAGGTTAGATATATGACTAGCATTTTGCAAATTATCCAATGTTACATCTATCAAATTAATACTTTGACAATTGTTTGTCCTTGTAACAGAGATGTCCAGCCTAATAGATTGGTATGTTACTCTTGGATCTAGTGTCCTCTTCAAGATATCTATGGAAGAGATACCCTTGAGTCAAGCAGATCACTGTGCACAGAATACTATTACGGCGTTAGCCAATGGGGGGTGTGTGTGTGCACAGTGACAGCATAACAGTAAGAGAGAGAGAGCGTAACGTACCTTTAGAGTTTACCTTGTATTCATAGAGGTTACCTGTGGGTAGTGTGGATGGGCCTTTGGTGCCTCAGATAGGGTCCCAGGCCTGCTCGCTATGCTGTCGTATTAGGATTAGTATCCTTGATTGATATCTATCCATGATTATATTATATTTATATCTCAGGTAGCCCTTTATTGGGTCTGCCACTTAATGGGCCTCTTATATGGGTCCATAACGGTTTCCCCTCAGCCCGGCTATCTGGGCATCCGGGTTGCCGGGGTGAATTTGCATGTGCATCTCTTCTAGTTTTTTGCTAGGCTGTGTTTGCATTTTTGTAATTCTTTGTATGCGTATTCCTTGATTCGAGATTTTTCCACCGGGGTCCTTATTTCCCCTATCTCGGCGGGTTGAGCTTAACCCTGGGAAGACGTTTCACGTATGCCCACCGGCGGGTTCGGAATGTGCTTGAGTTATTAGGATCCGACTGGCGAGTTGCCCCCAAGCACTATTCCTAACCCATGCTGTGGATTTGTCGCCTTCTTTTGAAACCAGGGGTGACTTCCCTAGGAGTTGTGGTCGGGTTGTGCATGAACCCGGCGAGATACTTTCGCATAAGCAACCGGGTAATGGATGTGCTTGAGTAGTTGGGATCCAACTGGCGAGTTTTCCCCAAGCATCAGGCGTTTAACCTAGTTGAGAGTTGTATATGTACGTATTTTTTCTTATCTGTTGGTTTATGGGTGGTACTCATTCCATTCTGACACGTGCTACTGGCCGCGTGCTTTAGCGTGCTGCAGCCGTTTTCGCGTTTCGTCCGCATTTATTAGCAACATCGTTTCAGTTGTCTAATCATTGCTATTTGAAGTGAAATGGCACTGCTGACCCTGACCTTTGCCATTCCCGACTGCTGCGGTTACCACCCATGATTACTGCGGTTACCATTCATGACGACTGCGGTTACCACCTATGATTGTTGCGGTTATCACTTACGAGTGTCGTGACTTTAGTAGCCCTGACCTTTGCCCTTTGTAACCCCAATGGTCACTACTCATGCCTATATAAGCCTCTGTCTAATATTACATGCTTTAGTTTTCCTTCTAAGCATTGTGCAGAAATTGAGTTCCTTTGAGAGTCAGCGTCTCAAACGCATTTCTCCACATTCTTGCAAGTTCATCCCTTTCAACAGGTACTTCACTCATCCTTTGTTTTTTGTTGTTTCTGTTTTGAGATGCTTGCGTACGATCATCTGTCCTTGAGCATGCCTTTTCAAGCTTGAATTCTTTGCCCAGTATCTGCCATTGTGTTGATTTCCTTTGTTTTCTCGTTAAACCCACAATCTGCACTTTTAGGGGGTCGCGTATTGTTTCCTTTTCTGGCATTTTGGTGTTCATCACCTTGCCTTCATCGTCCTTCTTTGTTATTTCAAATCTTAGTGTCATTTAATTTTTTAACCAAATGAGGGGGGAAACCCTCCTTCTTCGGCTTTGTGTTGTAAGGGGGAGAAGAAGGAAGATTCTGATTTTTTTAAAAAGATTCCCCCTGGTGCCCGCTTCTGGTTTTGGGGGATCCCAAGGACCGAAGAGGAAGAACGTGAAGTCATGCTTCGCGGTTGCCGTGGTGGTAGATCTCGGAGGAGGCCCGGGTTGTCTAATAGAGAGTTAGGGCCTCCCCGAGGCAGAGGTTCATCAAGCCAGGGTAGGGGTCGTCTTACTTTGAACATACATGCTTCCCATCAATTTCTCCAACTCGGATCTGAGTCTTCTCACAGACCTATGATTCCACTTGGTTCTTTGTCCATCGTCTGTGGCTTCCGTCATTCTTCCCCTCTCCAGAAGAGTGTTCCTTGTTATTCTTGTGTCTACCTGAGTTCCAAGCTTATCGAGCAAGGACGTGACTCTCGTGCCGAGTCTACTCTGGCTAGTTGCCGACATGGAGATATTTCGGGATCTACCTCTGCATCTGGTGGGGCAGATGACCCAATCATGATTTTCGATATGCCGACTTCCTTATCTTCTAGGATTCATCTTCTGATAGCATTGATGATTCATGTATGCCCGTTCTCTTCTTCTGATCGAGTTCTTTTCTTTGTTTTAGGTATTATAACATCTCCTCCTCCAGAGGTAGTAGAAGAGTCGAGTTCTACTGAATCATACCCCCACGTCCTCCCACCTCTTTAGTGTCCCAGTTTTCCTGGGTGACTTATGAGATTTTAAACACTGCTTCCGAGATGGGTCGGGACGACGTGGCGGGTCTTCCTTTTGGGAAGTTAGAGAATTACGATATAGTCCCCCCGCGGGAAGACGAATTGGTTTGCTCTAGTGGGAGCTCAGGAGAGCCCCCTTTCTTTTTCTTTTACCGAGATGTCGTAACTCAGCTGGGTATCCGGTTTCCTTTGACCGAGTTTCAAATTGATCTTTTGAACCACTTTCAGATAGCCCCTACCCAACTTTATCCCAATGGTTGGGGTTTTATTAAGGCTTTTGAGGTTTTTGCGCATACCTTACTCTTCCAGCTTCTGTTTGTGTTTTTTTTTAAGTGCTTACTCCTCGAACCGGTCGTGAACCGGCAACACAAAAAGGTTGGGTTACCATTAGAGGTATCCCTAGTCGTAAACTTTTTCGAGTTTACACTGATTCTTTCAAGAACTTTAAAGACAAGTTCTTTAAAGTTTTTGCACATCCCGGTAAGAGTGTATGGTTTGTTGATAACTGTAATGCCGAGGATGTAGAGGAAAAATTTCCCTTGTATTGGTCATTTGACCATTATTAACTTCCCCCTTCGAGCTACCGCTTCAAAGAGACCCAGTTGATCCCTTCTGATGTCGACAGTGCCATTGCCATTGGTACATACCTTTAATCGGATAAGCATGCTAGTGTCGCATCCCTTCTTTTCAAGACCCAAGAGGATCTTGATGCTGAACTAAGTAAGGATCATTTTTTCCCAACTCATACATGCATATTTGTTATATTGCCTTTGATGATTATATTTTACTGTTTCTTCTTTTAGTACCCAGCATGGAGAACCAACAAAATGAGCCCCCTAGCTGGTTGTTGGTTTTGAATCAATCCAAGGCTACCTCTGCCGGGTTGCCAAAGAAAAGGAAAGTTTCTGAGCTTTCGAATGATGACCCTGGCAAACCAAAAGGCATGTCGGCTGTTAAAGGTACTGCTACTGCGGGTAGTGCCAAAGATAAGGTGGGCGCTGCTGATGCCAGTGCTTCTGCTTCTGCTCAGCAAGCAATGAAAGCTCCTCCTCCACCACCCGAGCTTGTGAAACACGTGGTGTGGCAGGGCAGAATGAACAACGTCCTCCGAGATGCGATCTGTGCTCCTAAGTCCTTCTACAACTCCTCTGCTCTTACCGCTACTCAGATTAGGGAGGTGGAAGAGTTAGAACTTTGTTGTACGAAGATGGCTGGGCTGGCGAGGCATTTGCTGACTCTCAAGAAAAAGTACCTTCGCTCTTTGAATGAGGCATCCGCATCCCGGGAGGAGAGGGCCAAGACCTATGCTGAGCTTCTGAAGGTGAAGGACGATTTGTCCTCTCTGAAGGAGAAGTATGACCAAACCGCTGCCGAGCTGGTCAAGGCCAAGGAAAATCTGGGAAAGTTTTGAGACGAGCAAGTTGCCGAAGCCGTGAGGATGAAGGACTTCCGAATTATGTATGAGAGAATGGAGGAGAGATTGAAGGAAGCCGAGGGTAACGCCTAACTTTACCGGGATGAACTTGAGAAGTCGGTCACCAGCTCCTTCTATAATGCCCTTAACCAACTCCAAGTACTTAATCCGGATGTGCCTCTAAATATAATTGGTTTAAATGCTCGTGCATATGTCAGCAACGGCCAAATCATTCCACCTCTTGCTGCCTCTCCCGCTGGTGACTCGGTTACTCAATCTGAGAGAGTGGGTGCTGCTGTTGAAGATGGGGATGAGGCAGGTAACCAACCTGTTAAGGTGATCGCGGTGTCCAAAGAATGTCCTGCTGACAAAACTCAATGAAGGTCCGGAATGCCGATTACCTTTGTAATTTTCACTTCTATCTGGGGCTTTTGAAGTCCCTTTTTGATTTGTAATGAATATTGCCGGTTTTACTCCGGTTTTAATTTGCTCTTTGAGCTTTTTTCGCATTCTCCCCTTCCGTTTTATGATTTTACGTCTTGCATTTCATACTTTTCGAATTTACCATAGATGCATTTATCTAGGTATTTGATTTTCATGAACTGCCGTGTTCACCTGCAGCATACATTGATTTCTTTTAAAGATTTAGTACATCTTTGTTTTTGACAAAAGAGCTTGTGCCTTTGTCATCTAAGTTCATAACTTAGGCATTTTGTACGTATTTCAAACCTTGTCCGAGTTGTACAACTTAGGTAGATTTTACTTTCTTAACCCGTGCCTTTTACGGGTTCCACGTAAAGTTTTATCCGAGTTCTATCCAATTGTCAATGGCAATTTTTACAACTCAGATAAATTTTATTTTCTAAACCTGTGCATCTTACGAGATTTATGTTCTTGACCTGGACAAGGTCAAAGCATTGTACGGATTCCGCTTTCTGCCATTTTCCATGACACATGTTTATTTTGACTTAACCGTTTTGGTCAGTCTGTATTAATAATGGTCTTGTCTTTACTGACTTAACCGTGTGTTATAACTTGAATTTTTAATCCAATTTTGTCTAAGGTAAAGACAATACTATCACCTGTCCCCCTTGGTGCTTAGACCAAAATAAGGAGCATTTCGACTTGATCAGAGTCACCATGACAATTGCATTTGTACCTCGAATTTAGTATTGATGCATCAAAAATAGACAAGGATAAATCTTAAAAAGAAAAATTCATCATTTATTGATATCAAATTGTTAACTACATGAATTTGCCGGCATATTCGGCTTTAGTTAAATTCCTAAAAAAGGAAAATACCTCATCTAATAAGACTTCAACTGAATTGAAATATTGCAAAACTCAGAAGATGGATCCCGGATTTAGCTGTAATATATCTTCACCTTATCCGCATTCTAGGTTCTCTTAATTCATTTGCCTTCTACTATCTCTAGGATGTAAGCTCCTTTTCCGAGCTTCTCTTTAACTCGGTATGGGCCTTCCCAGTTTGCAGCTAACTTTCCGTCCCTGACGTTTTTATTGCCAATGTCTGTCTTCCTGAGTACCAAGTCGTTTTTTTTCAAAAACTTTTGGCCTCACTTTTTTGTTATATCTAATTGTTGTTTGGCCATCATATCCCGGTAGTGAGCTGTAACTCTGGCTTCGTCAGCAAGATCTAACTCAACATTGAACAGTTTGCTATTTTGTTGCTCGCCTTGTTTGACACTATTCAGCCTCCTCCAAGAGGGTTCTCCAATTTCCACCGGGATCATGGCTTCGCAACCATATGTCAGTCGGAAAAGGGTTTCCCCTGTTGTAGTTTGGGTACTTGTTCTGTATCCCCAATGGACAAAGTATAGCTGCTGAACCCAGCTTTCTTCGGCATCGAACAACCATTTTTTGAGACCGTCCACAATTACCTTGTTTGCTGCTTCAGCTTGCCCAGTCGATTGTGGGTGCTCCACAGATGCAAAGCGATGTTTGACTTGTAAGTCTTTCATCAATGGTTGAAACCTTTTATCAGCAAACTGTGTTCCATTATCCGTTACCACCTCGACTGGTATTCTAAATCTGGATACAATATTCCGTTCAAAGAACCTTTGTACTCTAGCCGACATGATTGTGGTGACTAGTTCTGCTTTTATCCACTTTGTGAAGTAATCATCAGCTACAATCAACCACTTTAATTGTCCTTCAGCAGCTTTGAACGGTCCCAGCAAATCCATTCCCCATTTGAAAAAGGGCCATGTTGCTGAGATATATTTCAGTTCTTCAAGTGGTGAAAGAATTAGCTTAGCATGCTTCTGGAAACTGTCGCATCTCTTGACATGATCTTTAGAGTCTGCCTCTATAATCTGCCAATAATAACCAGCTCGGAGGGCCTTTCTAGCCAAAGCTTTGCCTCCCATGTGATGACCATTGATTCCTTCATGTATCTCGGCCAGAACATATTCTGCTTCTTCCTAGTTCAAACATTTCAGTATGGGGATATGCAACCCCTTTCTAAACAGATGATCATTCACAATTGTGTATTGTGCCGCATCTCAGACCAGCTTCCTGGATTCCAATCGATCCTCTGGCAATGTTCCTTTCTCAAGGTATACCACTATGGGTTGCCTCCAGTCATTTGTCGAGGTGATGATCATCACGCAACTCGGCATAGTTATGCTTTGTTGTACCACGGTTCTGTGATTACCTGGATTTTTGGTACTTGCCAACTTAGACAAGATATCAGCTCGACAGTTTCCCCCTCGAGGAATATGTGTAACTTGCACTTCGTTGAAGTCGGCCATCATCTCTTGAACCTTTATCAGGTATTTCACCAATAGAGGACCTTTGGCCTGATACATTCCTTCTATCTGCGAAGTCACCAATTGTGAGTCACTGAAGATTTTTACCTTCTTAGCTCCGTGTTCTTTAGCCTGCACCAATCCGACTATCAAAGCTTCATACTCTGCTTGATTGTTTGAAGTTGGGAAACCCAACTTGATTGTTCGAAGTTGGGAAACCCAAGTTCAAAGAGTGTTCTATTGTCACACCTTCTGGATTTTCGAGTATGATTCCAGCTCCACTTCCTTTGTCGTTGGAGG